>NC_091212.1:11090435-11127935 GCF_040958095.1 Procambarus clarkii | reverse complement strand
CCTGAGGATGGCAGCGCCAGGACCTGAGGATGGCAGCGCCAGGACCTGAGGATGGCAGCGCCAGGACCTGAGGATGGCAGCGCCAGGACCTGAGGATGGCAGCGCCAGGACCTGAGGATGGCAGCGCTAGGACCTGAGGATGGCAGCGCCAGGACCTGAGGATGGCAGCGCCAGGACCTGAGGATGGCAGCGCTAGGACCTGAGGATGGCAGCGCCAGGACCTGAGGATGGCAGCGCCAGGACCTGAGGATGGCAGCGCCAGGACCTGAGGATGGCAGCGCTAGGACCTGAGGATGGCAGCGCTAGGACCTGAGGATGGCAGCGCTAGGACCTGAGGATGGCAGCGCTAGGACCTGAGGATGGCAGCGCTAGGACCTGAGGATGGCAGCGCTAGGACCTGAGGATGGCAGCGCTAGGACCTGAGGATGGCAGCGCTAGGACCTGAGGTTGGTAGCGCCAGGACCTGAGGATGGCAGCGCCAGGACCTGAGGATGGCAGCGCTAGGACCTGAGGTTGGCAGCGCTAGGACCTGAGGTTGGCAGCGCTAGGACCTGAGGATGGCAGCGCCAGGACCTGAGGTTGGCAGCGCTAGGACCTGAGGATGGCAGCGCTAGGACCTGAGGATGGCAGCGCTAGGACCTGAGAATGGCAGCGCCAGGACCTGAGGTTGGCAGCGCTAGGACCTGAGGATGGCAGCGCTAGGACCTGAGGATGGCAGCGCCAGGACCTGAGGATGGCAGCGCCAGGACCTGAGGATGGCAGCGCCAGGACCTGAGGATGGCAGCGCCAGGACCTGAGTATGGCAGCGCTAGGACCTAAGGTTGGCAGCGCTAGGACCTAAGGATGGCAGCGCTAGGACACACTGCCACAACGATGTGCGCTCCCAGCAGGATCTGCGCCGTGTGGCGGCAGTAAAGTTTGGATCCTCCAGGCGCCGCCGGGAAAGATGTGCGCGGTTGTCATGGCGACCGCCGCGGCTGCGCACTCCGCTCCCATTGATTCTCACGCGTGGTCTAGTTGCGTTTCCTAAAAAAAATAATGCATTTCCTCGTGCATTCAGGAAGTGAAAAGCTGCCGTCGTTAAAATATAAAAGTCACCCGTGAAGACGCGGGAGAAAATTGGCGGGAATATTTGGTGATGGTGAGGCGGGGCGGCGGCGGCGGCTCCTCCGAGGCGCCACCACGCTGACATCTGTTGAAGACACACGTATTTGGCCCGCCACCACTGCTCCTCCCCCACACCGCCGCCAGGCTTCTCTTCCTATAGCCGCCACAACCGCGGAGGTGGCGGCGGCGGACACCGCAGCACGCTCCTGCACCTCTAGCTACTGTGGGAGGGAAGCACCGCTGCTCCCTCCACCTCTGTATCCTGCCGCGGAGGACCGCTGTGACTGTGACCGGTGAGGGAGGACAGGTGACGCCGTTCCCGGTAGTGAGTGGCGGCGGAGTGCCAGAGTGGGTGGCACTCCGGGCAGGGAAGTGACTGCGGCGAGTGTAAGCGAGGTGTGAGGCACTGCCGTGTTGTGAGGCGCTGGACACGCTCTTACTTGAGCTATTGATCTAACTTGAGCACGGCGGGAGGTTGTCGCCTGCGGGAGGGCGGAGGTTGTCGCCTGCGGGAGGGCGGAGGTTGTCGCCTGCGGGAGGGCGGAGGTTGTCGCCTGCGGGAGGGCGGAGGTTGTCGCCTGCGGGAGGGCGGAGGTCGTCGCCTGCGGGAGGGCGGAGGTCGTCGCCTGCGGGAGGGCGGAGGTCGTCGCCTGCGGGAGGGCGGAGGTCGGAGGTCGTCGCCTGCGGGAGGGCGGAGGTCGGAGGTTGTCGCCTGCGGGAGGGCGGAGGTCGGAGGTCGTCGCCTGCGGGAGGGCGGAGGTCGGAGGTCGTCGCCTGCGGGAGGGCCAGGCCGCGTGTGAGGAAGCTCGCGGGTGTAACCGCTGAGAGTGCCGCCCACCCCACCCCCACGCCGCCCACGTAGAGCCACTGCCTCACTGGGCCACGCAGATGAGTGGGCTGCCGTGTTAGTGGCGGTGGGCGTGCTGAGGGACTAGTGTAGTGATGGCCGCCCGCAGTGACGGACCTTCCCTCGCCCCACGCCCACACTGACGCCAGGGATGCAGAGTGCCAGCCCATCGCCGCCCCCTCACCACCGCCCACCACCCACGCCCACCCGGTAAGTCAACAAACACACACAAACACACCGTCGCTAAGGCAAACAAACATGTCCCCAATATCGCGTAGTCGCAGCCACGGCCTTGTGTCACGCCTTTGTCCCTGAACAACACGTGACAGGCCGTGTCCCTTGACGCCCCTTGACGCCTTGACGTCCGTCGACGCAAAGTTTGGACGGGAATAAACCCTTATATAGTTTCCCGATCGTCCATTGCGTCCCGTGGACCAAGGGACCTTGACAGACACTCCACAAGGAGCTATATATCGTACATCACCTCATTACTGCCATGCCTCCCCTAGTGTGGACGACAATGATCACTACTTACACCACAGTTGCATGGTCCTGGGTTTGACTCCCGTGGCAGGGACAGAGACGTTTGGGTAACGTTTCCTTTCACTTGATCCTGTCTTCCTTTCACCCAGAAACTAAGCAACACTGTTGATGAAGGAGACTTCAATAAACCTAGCGAGCTCACTGTTATGAGAATGGGAACACAGTTACACAAACTGACAGTGATTTGGACAGTGCCTGTGTTTGGTAGAGTTGTGTATAGACAGTGATTGTGTATGGGGGAGTTGTGTATGGACAGTGACAGTCATGAAATAGTTTTGTATGGACAGTGACAGTCATGGGGAGTTGTGTATGGACAGTGACAGTCATGGGGGAGTTGTGTATGGACAGTGACAGTCATGGGGGAGTTGTGTATGGACAGTGACAGTCATGGGGGAGTTGTGTATGGACAGTGACAGTCATGGGGGAGTTGTGTTTGGACAGTGACAGTCATGGGGGAGTTGTGTATGGACAGTGACAGTCATGGGGGAGTTGTGTATGGACAGTGACAGTCATGGGGGAGTTGTGTTTGGACAGTGACAGTCATGGGAGAGTTGTGTATGGACAGTGACAGTCATGGGGGGAGTTGTGTATGGACAGTGACAGTCATGGGGAGTTGTGTATGGACAGTGACAGTCATGGGGAGTTGTGTGTGGACAGAGACAGTAATTGAGGAGTTGTGTGTGGACAGTGACAGTCATGGGGAAGTTGTGTATGGACAGTGACAGTCATGGGGGAGTTGTGTTTGGACAGTGACAGTCATGGGAGAGTTGTGTATGGACAGTGACAGTCATGGGGGGAGTTGTGTATGGACAGTGACAGTCATGGGGAGTTGTGTATAGACAGTGACAGTCATGGTGAGTTGTGTGTGGACAGAGACAGTAATTGAGGAGTTGTGTGTGGACAGTGACAGTCATGGGGAAGTTGTGTATGGACAGTGACAGTCATGGGGGAGTTGTGTATGGACAGTGACAGTCATGGGGGAGTTGTGTATGGACAGTGACAGTCATGGGGGAGTTGTGTATGGACAGTGACAGTCATGGGATAGTTGTGTATGGACAGTGACAGTCATGGGGAGTTGTGTATGGACAGTGACTGTCATGGAGGGAGTTGTGTATGGACAGTGACAGTCATGGTGAGTTGTGTATGGACAGTGACAGTCATGGGGGAGTTGTGTATGGACAGTGACAGTCATGGGGGAGTTGTGTAAGGACAGTGACAGTCATGGGGAGTTGTGTATGTATAGTGACAGTCATGGGGAAGTTGTGTATGGACAGTGACAGTCATGGTGAGTTGTGTATGGACAGTGACAGTTATGGGGAGTTGTGTATGGACAGTGACAGTCATGGTGAGTTGTGTATGGACAGTGACAGTTATAGGGGAGTTGTGTATAGACAGTGACAGTCATGGTGAGTTGTGTGTGGACAGAGACAGTAATTGAGGAGTTGTGTGTGGACAGTGACAGTCATGGGGGAGTTGTGTATGGACAGTGACAGTCATGGGGGAGTTGTGTATGGACAGTGACAGTCATGGGGGAGTTGTGTATGGACAGTGACAGTCATGGGGGAGTTGTGTATGGACAGTGACAGTCATGGGATAGTTGTGTATGGACAGTGACGGTCATGGTGAGTTGTGTATGGACAGTGTCTGTCATGGAGGGAGTTGTGTGTGGACAGTGACAGTCATGGTGAGTTGTGTATGGACAGTGACAGTCATGGGGGAGTTGTGTATGGACAGTGACAGTCATGGGGGAGTTGTGTATGGACAAAGACAGTCATGGGATAGTTGTGTATGGACAGTGACCGTCATGGGGGAGTTGAGTATGGACAGTGACAGTCATAGGGGAGTTGTGTATGGACAGTGACAGTCATGGGGGAGCTGTATATGGACAGTGACAGTCATGGGGGAGTTGTATGTGGACAGTGACAATCATGGGGGAGTTGTGTATGGACAGTGACAGTCATGGAGGAGTTGTGTATGGACAGTGACAGTCATGGGGAGTTGTGTATGGACAGTGACCGTCATGGGGGAGTTGTATATAGACAGTGACAGTCATGGGGAGTTATGTATTGACAGTCACAGTCATAGGGAAGTTGTGTTTGGACAGTGACAGTCATGGGGGAGTTGTGTATGGACAGTGACAGTTATGGGGAGTTGTGTATGGACAGTGACAGTTATGGGGAGTTGTGTATGAACAGTGACAGTCATGGGAGTGTTGTGTATGGACAGTGACAGTCATGGTGAGTTGTGTATAGACAGTGACAGTCATGGGGGAGTTGTGTATGGACAGTGACATTCATGGTGAGTGTTGTATAGTGACAGTCATGGGGGAGTTGTGTATGGACAGTGACAATCATTGGGGAGTTGTGTATGGAAAGTGACAGTCATGGAGGAGTTGTGTATGGACAGTGACAGTCATGGGGAGTTGTGTATGGACAGTGACAGTCATGGGGAGTTGTGAATGGACAGTGACAGTCATGGGGGAGTTGTGTATGGACAGTGACAGTCATGGGGGAGTTGTGTAGACAGTGGCAGTCATGGGGAGTTGTGTATAGACAGTGACAGTCATGGGGAGTTGTGTATGTATAGTGACAGTCATGGGGAAGTTGTGTATGGACAGTGACAGTCATGGTGAGTTGTGTATGGACAGTGACAGTTATGAGGAGTTGTGTATGGACAGTGACAGTCATGGTGAGTTGTGTATGGACAGTGACAGTTATAGGGGAGTTGTGTATAGACAGTGACAGTCATGGTGAGTTGTGTGTGGACAGTGACAGTAATTGAGGAGTTGTGTGTGGACAGTGACAGTCATGGGGAAGTTGTGTATGGACAGTGACAGTCATGGGGGAGTTGTGTATGGACAGTGACAGTCATGGGGGAGCTGTATATGGACAGTGACAGTCATGGGGAGTTGTGTATGGACAGTGACAGTCATGGGGAGTTGTGTATAGACAGTGACAGTCATGGGGGAGTTGTGTATGGACAAAGACAGTCATGGGATAGTTGTGTATGGACAGTGACCGTCATGGGGGAGTTGAGTATGGACAGTGACAGTCATAGGGGAGTTGTGTATGGACAGTGACAGTCATGGGGGAGCTGTATATGGACAGTGACAGTCATGGGGGAGTTGTATGTGGACAGTGACAATCATGGGGGAGTTGTGTATGGACAGTGACAGTCATGGAGGAGTTGTGTATGGACAGTGACAGTCATGGGGAGTTGTGTATGGACAGTGACCGTCATGGGGGAGTTGTATATAGACAGTGACAGTCATGGGGAGTTATGTATTGACAGTCACAGTCATAGGGAAGTTGTGTTTGGACAGTGACAGTCATGGGGGAGTTGTGTATGGACAGTGACAGTTATGGGGAGTTGTGTATGGACAGTGACAGTTATGGGGAGTTGTGTATGAACAGTGACAGTCATGGGAGTGTTGTGTATGGACAGTGACAGTCATGGTGAGTTGTGTATAGACAGTGACAGTCATGGGGGAGTTGTGTATGGACAGTGACATTCATGGTGAGTGTTGTGTATGGACAGTGACAGTCATGGTGAGTTGTGTATAGACAGTGACAGTCATGGGGGAGTTGTGTATGGACAGTGACATTCATGGTGAGTGTTGTATAGTGACAGTCATGGGGGAGTTGTGTATGGACAGTGACAATCATTGGGGAGTTGTGTATGGAAAGTGACAGTCATGGAGGAGTTGTGTATGGACAGTGACAGTCATGGGGAGTTGTGTATGGACAGTGACAGTCATGGGGAGTTGTGAATGGACAGTGACAGTCATGGGGGAGTTGTGTATGGACAGTGACAGTCATGGGGGAGTTGTGTAGACAGTGGCAGTCATGGGGAGTTGTGTATAGACAGTGACAGTCATGGGGAGTTGTGTATGTATAGTGACAGTCATGGGGAAGTTGTGTATGGACAGTGACAGTCATGGTGAGTTGTGTATGGACAGTGACAGTTATGAGGAGTTGTGTATGGACAGTGACAGTCATGGTGAGTTGTGTATGGACAGTGACAGTTATAGGGGAGTTGTGTATAGACAGTGACAGTCATGGTGAGTTGTGTGTGGACAGTGACAGTAATTGAGGAGTTGTGTGTGGACAGTGACAGTCATGGGGAAGTTGTGTATGGACAGTGACAGTCATGGGGGAGTTGTGTATGGACAGTGACAGTCATGGGGGAGCTGTATATGGACAGTGACAGTCATGGGGAGTTGTGTATGGACAGTGACAGTCATGGGGAGTTGTGTATAGACAGTGACAGTCATGGGGGAGTTGTGTAGACAGTGGCAGTCATGAGGAGTTGTGTATGGAGAGTGACAGTAATGGGGGAGTTGTGTATAGACAGTGACAGTCATGGGGAGTTATGTATGGACAGTGACAGTCATGGGAAGTTGTGTATGGACAGTGGCAGTCATGAGGGACTTGTGTATGGACAGTGGCAGTCATGAGGGAGTTGTGTATGGGCAGTGACAGTCATGGGGAGTTGTGTATGGACAGTGACAGTCATGGGAAGTTGTGTATGGACAGTGACAGTCATGGGATAGTTGTGTATGGACAGTGACCGTCATGGGGAGTTGTGTATGGACAGTGACAGTCATGGGGAGTTGTGTATGGACAGTGACCGTCATGGGGAGTTGTGTATGGACAGTGTCAATCATGAGGGAGTTGTGTATGGACAGTGACAGTCGTGGGAAGTTGTGTATGGACAGTGAAAGTCATGGGAAGTTGTGTATGGACAGTGAAAGTTATGGGGAGTTGTGTATGGTCAGTGACAGTCGTGGAGGAGTTGTGTATGGACAGTGACAGTCATGGGGGAGTTGTGTATGGACAGTGACAGTCATGGGGGAGTTGTGTATGGACAGTGACAGTCATGCGGAGTTGTGTATTCACAGTGACAGTCATGCGGAGTTGTGTATGGACAGTGACAGTCATGAGGAGTTGTATAAGGACAGTGACAGTCATGGGGGAGTTGTGTATGGACAGTGACCGTCATGGGGAGTTGTGTATGGACAGTGACAGTCATGGGGAGTTGTGTATGGACAGTGACAGTCATGGGGAGTTGTGTATGGACAGTGACAGACATGGTGAGTTGTGTATGGACAGTGACAGTCATGGGAAGTTGTGTATGGACAGTGACAGTCGTGGAGGAGTTGTGTATCGACAGTGACAGTCATGGGAAGTTGTGTATTGACAGTGAAAGTCATGGGAAGTTGTGTATGGACAGTGACAGTCATGGGAAGTTGTGTATTGACAGTGAAAGTCATGGGAAGTTGTGTATGGACAGTGAAAGTCATGGGAAGTTGTGTATGGACAGTGACATTCATGGGGAGTTGTGTATGGACAGTGACAGTCATGGGGAGCTATGTATGGACAGTGACAGTCATGGGGCGTTGTGTATGGACAGTGACAGTTATGGGGGAGTTGTGTATGGACAGTGACAGTCATGGGGGAGTTGTGTATGGACAGTGACAGTCATGGGGCGTTGTGTATGGACAGTGACAGTTATGGGGGAGTTGTGTATGGACAGTGACAGTCATGGGGGAGTTGTGTGTGGACAGTGGCAGTCATGGGGGAGTTGTGTATGGACAGTGACAGTCATGGGGGAGTTGTGTATGGACAGTGGCAGTCATGAGGGAGTTGTGTATGGGCAGTGACAGTCATGGGAAGTTGTGTATGGACAGTGAAAGTTATGGGGAGTTGTGTATGGTCAGTGACAGTCGTGGAGGAGTTGTGTATGGACAGTGACAGTCATGGGGGAGTTGTGTATGGACAGTGACAGTCATGGGGGAGTTGTGTATGGACAGTGACAGTCATGGGGGAGTTGTGTATGGACAGTGACAGTCATGCGGAGTTGTGTATTCACAGTGACAGTCATGCGGAGTTGTGTATGGACAGTGACAGTCATGAGGAGTTGTATAAGGACAGTGACAGTCATGGGGGAGTTGTGTATGGACAGTGACCGTCATGGGGAGTTGTGTATGGACAGTGACAGTCATGGGGAGTTGTGTATGGACAGTGACAGTCATGGGGGAGTTGTGTATGGACAGTAACAGTCATGGGGGAGTTGTGTATGGACAGTGACAGTCATGGGGGAGTTGTGTATGGACAGTAACAGTCATGGGGGAGTTGTGTATGGACAGTGACAGTCATGGAGGAGTTGTGTATGGACAGTGACAGTCATGGGGGAGTTGTGTATGGACAGTGACAGTCATGGGGAGTTGTGTATGGACAGTGACAGTCATGGGGGAGTTGTGTATGGACAGTGACAGTCATGGGGAGTTGTGTATGGACAGTGACAGTCATGGTGGTGGTGTCTAGACAGTGGCAGTACGTGGTGGTGGTGTCTAGACAGTGGCAGCTGGTGGCAGAGTGATGTTGACAGTAGGCTGATGATGGCTGTGGTCTCTGCCAATTTCAGCGTTGTGAGCGGTTCTTGGAGCAGAGGAGAGCGAGCATTTCATGGATATTATTATCCTTTTTACGAGTGTGTGTGTGTCGACGGCGGGGATGGGAGCCGTGTTGGTGTTGGGAGCTGTGTGTGTGTATGTTGGTCACAGCTGCTGTGGCTGTGGTCGGGACCTGTAGTGGGTGTTTGGCACACACATACACGCACACGCACACACACATACATACATACATACACACACACACACACACACACACACACACACACACACACACACACACACACACACACACACACACACACACACACCCAAAGAAAGAAATTTTTCCGTGTCATAGTAGTTAACAGATGGAATACATTAGACAGTGATGTGGTGGAGGCTGACTCCATACACAGCTTCAAGTGTAGATATGATAGAGCCCAGTAGGCTCGGGAACCTGTACACCAGTTGATTGACAGTTGAGAGGCGGGACCAAAGAACCAGAGCTCAACCCCCCCGCAAGCACAACTACGTAAGTACAACTAGGTAAATACTACAAATAATTACGCAACCCATCGTCCAACATCGTAGTACAGTAATTACAGTAACTTTGGGTGTGACGTACACACAATTGGACTGTTGTACCCACAACCATGTTGTGTACTATTGGAACAACTCCTAACCTGTCGTAAGCCTGAATACGCCATGCTAGGCCTAATATATGAACCTATAGGCTTAATTTAGTACATGCATGAGCGATACTAGGCCTAGGATAGATTAGGATAGAAAAAAAATGCCCTCTAGAAAATTGATGGTACAAAACGTGGTTTTTGGAGTACAAGCGTCCATTTTTGTACGTTTCACTTAGAGTTGCTTTCAGTACTATTATTTCTGGATGAAAAGTACTGGGTGTAGGTACTCTTGGTGAGGTCGCTGCTCCTTGGCCACTTAATAAAGTATGTGACATCTGAACCCCAGATAACACGGTTGTGATGTACAGTACAGGCAAGGGAGCCGTCTAATAGCATTCACGACAATCGTATTGGCGTTTACATTCCATTGGAGACTTTCAGCGCCGTGGAGAGGGGGGGAGACCTGCTGCATGGGTAACAGCTTCTCCTCCATATCAACCTACCCTGGCTTTGGACCCTGGAGAGGCCACTCCAGACCGCACCTCCATAGTCTCCTGAGACTGATGGATGTCTACTTTGCTTCTCACTGTATATTGTCGTGGATGCTTGCAGACGGCTTCCTTCTTGAGGTTATCTTGAGATGATTTCGGGGCTTTAGTGTCCCCGCGGCCCGGTCCTCGACCAGGCCTCCACCCCCAGGAAGCAGCCCGTGACAGCTGACTAACTCCCAGGTACCTATTTACTGCTAGGTAACAGGGGCATTCAGGGTGAAAGAAACTTTGCCCATTTGTTTCTGCCTCGTGCGGGAATCGAACCCGCGCCACAGAATTACGAGTCCTGCGCGCTATCCACCAGGCTACGAGGCCCCTACCCTTGCCCGTGTTGAGAACGCCATTCGAACCAACACTTTCCCCATGTCAGCCAAAGACCACAGGGAGTCTAGCAGCTGCCCCGAGGACCACCAGAGGCACTCAGTGTCCCCAGAGGGGGTAGAGAGAGAAATGTGGTGGGGCTTCATAGTGGGTTACGCCTCTATTATTTCGTTGGCGGAGCACACACTTCCTCACACAGTGTACGGGATTGATGCTCTCTCTTCAACCCGTCCTCCTAAGGTTCCCAAACGTCTAGAAATTGTCGCACTAAAGTGTCCTTATCCTAACCTACCAGAGAACCCAAAACAGAGAACGGGACAGGATGTAAATTTTTCGAGCCGCTTCCATTTTCTAAGCACGACAATTTTTCGTCTTAGGGAGAGTATACGTCAAAATGCGACGTTCTGTTAGGCTTGGCAGCTACTCTCACAGTATCCGTCAAACAGCTTTGAGTGACTAGGCTACCCCCCATCCTCCCCTATGATCACTTGACCTACTCTAGCTTGACGTGGTGATCCCGTCAACACCACTGCTGGTTTACTGGTCTAGGTTTGACCTGCGTCAGGAACCGACACACACACACACACACACTACCAGGAATGACTGTTACCTCGATGATTTAGCCTAGTATTAATCTGAGTCTTAAATCTAAATCTTAGTCTTAGTCACCTTAGCCTAGTCACTCACGTTAATTTGTATTATAATAACCTCTCCGTAGTGTTCTAGTAATTCCAATTTAGCCCGGTATTCAGTAACAGCTTGGGCTTACTCAACCCGTATATGAGACAGCATGGTACAGTATAGAGTTGGAGCGGGAATAAGAAATACAGCGTCAAATAATTACATTTACTAAATAAAAATAAACAAACATTTAACAGTTTAGGCAACACTAGCCTCTTCCATTGCTTCTTATGACCACTTTTGGCTTTGACTAATTCAAAGTTTACGCTGCCGTGGAGTATCCATGTATACACCTCTACCTCTAACAAATAATTAATCTTGACAAAGAACTATGCAACCCGTTCTCGCAAATTTAATAAGTCAATATTGACTTATTAAATATGTGCATAGGTGACATACTTAACATAATAGTTTCCCTTGAAAAGCTTCATAGAAAACACCGACCTTACCTAACCTACTTAGTATGTTAAGATAAGCATCTTATTGCTTCGTAATCACAATTATTACCTAACCTATAATAGGTATAGGTTAAGTAATAATTGTAATTACGAAGCAATAAGATGCTTATCTTAAGATACTAACAAGGTTAGGTAAGGTCGGTGTTTTCTATGAATCTTTTTAAGGGTATCTATTATGTTAAGTATGTCACCTATGCACATATTTAATAAGTCAATATTGACTTTACGAATTTGCGAGAGCGGGTTGAACTATGAGGCTTTGAATCATAAATATTTTAAACTAAATTCTCCAAAGCAGAAACCGAGTATGAAAACTTTTAGGAGTCATGAGGCTACGTCATCAATTTAGATATTGTCATGGTACCAATACTCAACACACAGCTTTATATATATCATAGTACATGTGACCGTTAATAACAGTATTCATTAGTGAATGTTACTAGTTCCTTAAGGAAAGTCTAGTCTCAAGGGGGTGAAATGGAAGGGGGAATTTTACTTAGACAGGTGATATTCAGTTTAGGCTTGGAGTTTCTCGTTGCTGAAGTCCGCACTCTGCTTAACGCTGCTTCAGCTGCTGTCTGCGTCGACATCACTCCCTCATCAGACGTCTGACGGTGGTACAAGCGCCCTGCTGACTTCTCCAGTAGCAGACTAGCTCGGTGGAAGTCAATTGGCTTCTTCGCCCGAGATATCATTCCGCGGAGTTCTCCAGCACTGGCTTCCCTCACTGGGGTCTAGGAGAGACGCGCTCATAGCATCCCCGGGACACTCTCCTTAGCTGGGTCGTGGGTCGACGGGCCGCCTCCACAACCAACTCAACTCTGCGATGCTTTTGGGCAGCGCTTCACCCCCGCTAGGCTGCAACAACACACAATCTCCACGAGCACCGCCCTCGGTGGCTGGCTGGTTGATAGTTCACCTTTGGCACCGTCCCTGCTCGCACTATAGTCTTCCTGTTCAACAGGTAAACTTTAAACTATCAGGAGAGGCATCTTGTCTCCTTGAAGCTCAAGTTGACTGCGAACAACGCAAATTTTGCGAATCCTTTGAGCCGGCCGAATCGAATCCTTGACAGGCCGTCTCGTCTAGTGACTGGCCTGTACCGGACCTCTTAGTCACCTGCTGATTGGCTGGTGCTCATCTCACCTGCCAATCGAGTTTCTCGTTGTAGCCCGTGTAGGCTGGTGTCATCGCCCCAGGCGGGAGTCCGTTACCCGCAGGTTAACTCCAGCGCCATCTTGGAGAATATCCAGCCAGGGTATCCGGGAATTTACAAAAATAGTATGCCCATAACCGCGCAAGTTTCACCTTATCCATAAACTAAAATACTCTTTGGGCCGTTTATTATGTTTCCAGGATGGACCAAATGACTCTTGACGTGGGAAAAGGCTTAAATTACACGGCGATCATAACAATATACATTTGAGAGTTTATATTAGTCCTCAACATTGCTGAGAACTAAAGTACACTTGGTGTTTGGTCAGTAAGGTAATGCACTGGCCTTGATAACCCTCCAGATGTTGATAGGCATCAAGCCCAATACCAAACCAAATCTACAATAGTGTGGTAGGTCACTTGTGGTAGGAGTGGGGCCCAACCACAGCTCCAAGTGGGCACTCATCCCCAAGTCCTGACTCTTATAATTCAATATTCATAAATACATAAATTACCAGTAGCGCGAGTGCTTAGTGTAAAGTGGAGAACAAAGCTGGAATACAGGGAAGACTCCAGAAGTACGTAAGTCAGCAGACATAGCGCCACAACACAAGAGAGGTAATAAAGCCTCGGCCAGTACACAGGTCGCACTAATGCCACACATAATTAAAGCATTGAAAGAGGGATTAAGAATCATATCTCCAGTATTATGCATGACCGGCACAACCCCAAGGTCAACATTATTTGTTGTTTACAGTCAGTAGCTGGTAATAACTCCCTCCCCCTCTTGACTTACAACCCCCCCCCCCCTCTTGACTTACAACCCCCCCTCTTGACTTACAACCCCTCCCTCCCCCCCCGCCGCCCATAATAACAATAAATCACAACAACGTGGCTGAAACAACCCAATTATGAGGAAGTGAAGGTGGCGACGTTTTGGTCCGTCCTGGACCATTATTTGTGAGTGACTGGTCTTGATAATGGTCCGAGACAGACCGAAACGTCTCGTGAGGGGACGAGATAGACCGAAACGTCATCACGTTCGTCTATATCTGTGGATGGGGTACCTTCTTGAGTTATCTTGAGGTTATCTTGAGATGATTTCGGGGTCTTTAGTGTCCCCGCGGCCCGGTCCTCGACCAGGCCTCCACCCCCAGGAAGCAGCCCGTGACAGCTGACTAACACCCAGGTACCTATTTTACTGCTAGGTAACAGGGGCATAGGGTGACAGAAACTCTGCCCATTGTTTCTCGCCGACGCTGGGGATCGAACCAGGGACCACAGGATCACAAGTCCAGCGTGCTGTCCGCTCGGCCGACCGGCTCCCTTCAGTGTCAACACTTCGCTCAGCGCCTCGCGCAAGTTTCCTCTTTTTCAAAAGTAAGAGAACCCGGAACCCAGACGAGACATTGATTCAAGATTTCCTCAGCAACAGAAGGTGTTGCTATGTCTTCGTAGATAATACTGAAATGTGGAGGGAGGAGTCCCTAGAGTTATGCGGCCATCTTGACCCAGATTTCTTGCTCTTGAACTGTGTTTTTTGTATGATTTAATACTGTAATATATATATTATCCACCGCCTGCGTAACCATCAAACTTCAATCACCACCCACACACAAACCCAAAACCTCCTGCAATCACCTACATAATTACACAAACCCAACAACCCCCCACACCACACAAACCCACCGACCCCCCCCCCACCACCACCACCACCACCACATACAACCACAGTTTACCTCCACAACACACCCCAACGCTACCTTAATAATTATTATTATAAATGAGAGATACCTGGCGAAGGGAACGGAATTTATTGCTGGATCTTTGCGATCGAAAAAGCTCTTAACTCCATCATTGAGAGCGTGTACACTGGTCTCTAGCGCATGACACACAACATGGCTGTAAACCGATTGGTGGGGTGTGTTCCAGGGAATAATTAGTAGGATAAGGCTTACCGGAGCTATGGGAAGGGAAGAATCTCGGCCTGCTAAGAGGAGGCAAAAATAGTTTATTCCTGGAGTCACCTGTGTAGAGAGGGAGAGGGAGAGAGGGAGGGAGAGAGAGAGGGAGAGGGAGGGAGAGGGAGAGGGAGAGGGAGGGAGAGGGAGGGAGAGGGAGAGAGAGGGAGAGAGAGGGAGAGAGAGGGAGAGAGAGGGAGAGAGGGAGGGAGAGGGAGAGAGAGGGAGAGAGGGAGAGGGAGAGGGAGAGGGAGGGAGGGAGGGAGGGAGGGGCGAGCGAGTATCCAATCTCACCCAATTCATCTCAATTTTGTCGCTGTGGACACCGAATCCAAATAGAAGATCCTTAAGAAAAATGAAAGTGAATAAATCTGTACGCATTTTCGGACTATTTGGCAGTTTGGTTTAAATAAGTTTAGGATTGTTCGCTTACGGTTAATAAACACCACTTGAAATTAAACGTGTGTCATATCGTGACAACTGTCCACTCAGCCACGTAACAGACTTCCACTACCCAACCACTTTGGCTGGACGGTAGAGTGACGATCTCGCTTCATGCAGGATCGGCGTTCAATTCCCGTCCGTCCAAGTGGTTGGGCACCTTTCCTTCCCCGCCGTCCCATCCCAAATCCTTATCCTGACCCTCTTCCAAGTGCTATATAGTCGTAATGGCTTGGCGCTTTACCCTGATAAATTCTACTAGCGGTGTCTGACACCATTCATCTTCAGTATTAAATAATATACGGAGATAAATTGATGTCATCTCGGTTGATGTCCTTAGCTGACAAATAACTACCTACTTACCTGTTAGTTAGTTCGGGGTTCAACGTCCCCGTGGCCCGGTCTCTGACCAGGTTTCCTAGTTCGTGAACTGATAAGTGAGCAGCCAATTTGGGAGTCTAGAGATTAGCGTTTTGCTGGAGTGCTGCGTTCAGCATTCCTATTGTTGTGGATATCGTGATGGAACTACGCAGTAGTCTGAGTATTTCTTACAGTCATGGCCCAAGGATCATTAGACCTGGAGCTCATTCTGGCTGTCTGTCTCTGTCTCTCTGTCTCTCTGTCTCTGTCTCTCTGTCTCTCTCTCTCTGTCTCTCTGTCTCTCTGTCTCTGTCTCTGTCTCTCTGTCTCTCTGTCTCTCTGTCTCTCTGTCTCTCTGTCTCTCTGTCTCTCTGTCTCTGTCTCTCTGTCTCTCTGTCTCTCTGTCTCTCTGTCTCTCTGTCTCTCTGTCTCTCTGTCTCTGTCTGTCTCTGTCTGTCTCTGTCTGTCTCTGTCTGTCTCTGTCTGTCTGTCTAGCTCTCTCTCTCTCTCTCTCTCTCTCTCTCTCTCTCTCTCTCTCTCTCTCTCTCTCTCTCTCTCTCTCTCTCTCTCTCTCTCTCTCTCTCTGAGAGCAACCCTTTGCTCCTGGACTAATTTCCTCTGATGTAGTTCCTATATTGATAAACACTAGACACTGCCCTCCCCCACCTTGCGTCTTGGTGTAGGGAACACTGGGTGGACGGGTGGGTGTAGAGGGGGGACAGTGGGTGGAGTGGGGGGACACCTCCCCACAGACGATGTGTCCTGGACAAATGTTTAGAGAAGGTCACAGTCTGGACACAGCCGAAGACTTCCCACAGTCGCAGGAAGGGAAGGACTCGGGTTAAGACAAGATAAGACTGTTGGCGTCATTTGACCCAAACTAAACCATGAACAGTATTTGGGTAACTGGGGATACAGTGTACTGGTGTTATTGATGTCTGTCGTTGTTTGGGGGTTGTTTGTGGGCATGAAGTGGCAGTTGGGTTGTTATAGGACTGACTCGCGCTCTTCTGATACCTAGTGGGACCCTTTTGTGGTACTGCTGGTGAGTGTGAGTGTGTGTGAGTGTGTGTGTGTGTGTGTGTGTGTGTGTGTGTGTGTGTGTGTGTGTGTGTGTGTGTGTGTGTCTATGTGTGGAGTTGGACTATACAACCTTACTGTGTGTACTCACCTAGTTGTACATCCTTAGTTGTGCGTGCGGGGGTTGAGCTTTGGCTCTTTGGTCCCGCCTCTCAACTGTCAATCAACTGGTGTGCAGGTTCCTGAGTCTACTGGGCTCTATCATATCTACATTTGAAACTGTGTATGGAGTCAGCCTCCTGTTACCTAGCAGTAAAATAGGTACCTGGGTGTTAGTCAGCTGTCACGGGCTGCTTCCTGGGGGTGGAGGCCTGGTCGAGGACCGGGCCGCGGGGACACTGAAGCCCCGAAATCATCTCAAGATAACCTCAAGATAACCACCACATCACTGCCTAATGCATTCCATTTACTAACTACTCTGACACTGAAAAAGTTGTTTCTACTGTCTCTGTGGCTCATTTGGGTACTCAGCTTCCACCTGTGTCCCCTAGTGCGTGTGCCACCCGTGTTAAATAATCCATCCTTGTCCACCCTGTCAATTCCCCTGAGAATTTTGTATGTGGTGATCATATCTTCCCTAGCTCTTCTGTCTTCCATTGACGTGAGGTGCAGTTCATGTAGTCTGCCCTCATAACTCATGCCTCTTAGTTCTGGGACTAGCCAAGAGGCATACCTGTGTGTGTATACATACACTGTGTATGTATACTCTCTATATAATTGTATAGCGCCAGATACTGTGTCCGTTTTTTGTTCCTGAACCCATATTGACGATTTGTCACGAAGTCTCTTCTCTCCAGATGTGTTACTAGATTTTTTCTCACGATCTTCTCCATCACCTTGCATGGTATACAAGTTAAGGACACTGGCCTGTAGTTCAGTGCCTCTTGTCTGTCACTCTTTTTGTATATTGGGACTACATTATACAATGTATGTATGTGATGTAACATATAACCTGAGCTTGTAAAAGCACCTTAATCACCTTCAGTGATTAAGTGCTTAATTGCACACTAGTTTCTCTATCAGCTATCTCACCCTGTCAGAGTAAAAGAGACAAATGTATGTGAATGCATGTGTGTGTATATATGTATGTATATATATATATATGTACGTATATATGTGTGTGTGTATGTATATGAATGTGTATAAAGTATATATGGAAGCTGATCAGAATTACATTTCACCTTTGTAAATACACATTAATGACACTATGTAAAAGACACATCTAACACTTTATGTAGGGCATACGTAAATCTGTGTATCTATGTATTTACGTATGTAGGTTAGCTTAGCATTTTAAAAGCACCGAATCACCTTCTGTGGTTGATTGTTCAATAAACCCTTGAACTATATGTTTCAACACATCTCTAACCCTGTCCATGGAGGACAGAAGAAAATGTATATATGCTGATTAGCATTGTAAATGTGTGGCCACGTCTGTGGTAGAAAATAATAATAAAAAAAAAAAACTACATTAGCCGTCTTCCATATTTCTGGTAGGTCTCCCGTCTCCAGTGACCTACTATGTACTATGGAGAGTGGCAAGCAAAGTGCCTCTGCACACTCTTTCAATACCCATGGTGAGATCCCGTCTGGTCCAACAGCCTTTCTCACATCCAGATCCAGCATGTGTCTCTTGATCTCATCTCTCGTAATTTCGAGCCCTTCCAAGGCCGCCTGGTATACTGCCACCTCTTCTAGTGCAGTGACCTCTCCTTGTTCTATTGTGAAGACTTCCTGGAAGCTCTTGTTGAGTTCTTCACACACCTCTTTGTCATTCTCTGTGTACCTGTCCTCACCTGTTCTAAGTTTCATTACCTGTTCTTTCACTGTTGTTTTCCTTCTGATGTGAATGTGGAGTATCTTTGGTTCGGTCTTGGCTTTGTTTGCTATATCATTTTCATAATTTTTTCTCTGCTTCTCTTCTCACAATAACATACTCATTCCCGGTTCTTTGGTATCTCTCTCTGCTTTCTGGTGTTCTGTTATTTCGGAAGTTCCTCCACGCCCTTCTGTTCAGTTCCTTTACTTCCATACATGCCCTATTAAACTATGGATTCTTCTTTTGCTTCTCGGATTTTTCCTTTCTGGCCGGGATAAACCTGTTTACTGCCTCCTGACACTTTTGGGTGACATAGTCCATCATGTCTTGTACAGACTTAGCTCTGAGGTCTGTGTCCCATGGTATATCCCTTAGGAAACTTCTCATCACCTCATAATTCCCCTTTCGGTACGCCAGCCTTTTGTTTCCTAGTTCTTTTTTTTTTTGGGGGGGGAGATAAATCCTAGCTCAACCAGGTACTCAAAGATCAATACACTGTGATTACTCATTCCCAAGGGTGTGTGTGTGAGTGTGTGTGTGTGTGTGTGAGTGTGTGTGTGAGTGTGTGTGCATCATGGTCCCATAGTGACGCACAACACCACCAGGGGTGAGCACTTAAAGAATTGCTTTCGTTAGTGTATATTTTTGTAATCAAGTAATGAAGATAAGATGTCCACTAACGGTGGCAGAGGAAGGACTGGTGATACACCAGCCCCGTCCTCCTCAACCATAGTTCTCACAGTAACTATTTGCTCGAACGTACCAATATGTTGCCATGGACCTCCCACAACAGGTCACTGTTTTGTACTTTTAATTTGATAGAGTCCGGGGGGAAATAGCAAAGACTTAACTTAAGCTTTCCTAGGCCTGGTATAGCACGTATATAGACTATATTAAGGTGTACTAAGCCTAGCAATACTAGCTCAGGTTTGGTTTTATTAGCAAACATAAATACTTAGCTTTTCCGGATTGTACGAATGTAATAGTACTAAATTCTACTTTTTAGTGGTTCATTACGTCAATATATATGAACAATGATCCACATATTTACTATAAGTACTAAACATGTACTTACGTACATCTGAACACGAGTATGGTCAGAGATATTCAGGGACAACCTCGACCTAGTGAAACATGGCGCACGTTTACCGTAGAGTGTCCCTGTCCACAGAGCACCACATTACTGGATGTCCAGTCATGAGACCCTTGAGACCTGCCGGCATGAGGGACCCGGAGCTTTTCAATTGCTTTATTAACTCTCGTGTGCTTGAGGATATCCTCATAATGCCACCAGTGCCAGCCAGCACAGGCTACTGAACCACACGGCCCTCTGTAACCTGCCAACCTGTGTGGACACCTCTGTAACCTGCCATCCTGTGTGATGGACACCTCTGTAACCTGCCAACCTGTGTGAACACCTCTGTAACCTGCCATCCTGTGTGATGGGCACCTCTGTAACCTGCCAACCTGTGTGACGGGCAGTTTTCCCCACGACGCAGCTAGCGCTAGAGACGCTATGTAACCCTTCATGTAGTCCATGGTAGTTACTGGAATACAGATGTACCCATGTGAGTAGTACCCGAGTACGGATGGGTAAGAATCCCCCCTCCCCATAACCCCCCCCCCACAGTCACGTGACTGGCGTAGAGGCCTAAGCATGCCTCTGTGACACGTTACCTCCAGGAAGCAATCATTAAGGTGATTGCTAGGTATTAGGTATTAATACCTGTAGGTATTAATTGGGATGATTTTCAGTGGGATGTGTGTACTCACATATTTGTACTCGTCTATTTGTGCTTGCGGGGGTTGAGCTTTGCCTCTTTGGTCCCGCCTCTCAACCGTCAATCAACTAGCGTACAGATTCCTGAGCCTACTGGGCTCCGTCATATCTCTTAGGCTTTTAGGGCGCTTTACACTGCCTACGTGAGACCAGTCTTAGAGTATGCCACGCCATCGTGGAGTCCCCACCTGAAGAAACACATAAGGAAACTGGAGAAGGTTCAGAGGTTTGCGACGAAGTTTGTCTCGGAGTTACGAGGGATGGGATATGAAGAGCGTCTGAAGGAACTGAACCTTACGACACTAGAGAAAAGAAGGGAGAGAGGAGATATGATTGGGACATATAAAATACTCAGGGGGATTGACAAAGTGGAAATAGACGAAATGTTCACACGTAATAATAACAGAACGAGGGGACATGGGTGGAAACTGGAAACTCAGATGAGTCACAGAGATGTTAGGAAGTTTTCTTTTAGCGTGAGAGTAGTGGGAAAATGAAATCCACTTAAGAAACAGGTTGTGGAAGCAAACTCTATTCATACTTTTAAAACTAGGTATGATAGGGAAATGGGACAGGAGTCATTGCTGTAAACAACCGATGGTTGGAAAGGCGGGATCCAAGAGTCAATGCTCGATCCTGCAAGCACAAATAGGCGAGTACACACACACACACACATACACACACACACACACACACACACACACACACACACACACACACACACACACACACACTACACTGCACCTTTGTCTGGGTCTTTCTCGGCCTACCTGTCTTAATGACTGCTCTCTTCTCTCCTTCTCTCCTTCTCCTCTTCTTTCTCCTCCTCCTTCTCCCCCTCCTCCCCCCCCTCTACCCCCCCGCTCCTCCAAATGACTGACTAGGCTTCAATGCTCAATCTTATAATGTATTTCAATTACTCTGCCCTAAGGTATACGACCTAAGTACTCACCTGAGTGTGCTTGCGGGGTCGAGCTTCAGCTCCCGGACCCGTCTTCCTATCAGTTGTCGGTCGCCTGATTAATTTAACTGCCAACCTTCCTTAATCATGTGTGTGTTCTTATGTAAAGTTCCCCCCCCCCTCTCTCTGCTGGCGTGTGGGGGCTTCCTGTCACGTTGTTTCCCCTGTTACTGCTGGGTATAAAAATTAATTCTCTCTATCTCCCTATATCTACCTATATCTCCCTATCTCCCCCTATCTCTCCCTATCTCCCAATTCTCTCTCTCAGTCCTTCGCTTCAGGGGGAGTTTAGAACACTTTTCCAATAGTTAGCAAAGTAGTCAGGCTAAGGGCGAGGACTATGCGGGCCTCCAGGGTCCTCGTGTGTAATCTTGTGTGTCTACCTCTACCATCTACCTCTAGCGTCTACCTCTAGCGTCTACCTCTACGCGTCCAAGCTGCGGTTGAGGTTAGGCTTATCTAGTCCAGGGAATGTTTGTTTACATACTGTAAATAATGTTTACAATAAGAACTGGAAGTAAATGAGTCATGTCTCATATGACATGTTCACACACACACACACACACACACACACACACACACACACACACACACACACACACACACACACACACTCACACACACACACACACACACACACATATATATATATATAATATATATATATATATATATATATATATATATATATATATATATATATACTGAGACTATTCTTTAGTCCTGGACTCAAGTGTTCTTGCTGCTTGGTCAATTACCTATTGTGGTGGCCTTAATAACCCTATCACCCAGTAGTTGATAGGCCTTAACAACCCCCTTTAAAAGTCCCATATAGGCCTTAACCCCCCTATATGGGACCCCCTCCAAATCATCGTTTCTTTTAGTACTTTGGTCAATATCCGGAGTTTCTTCTCGAGACTCGCTTCACTCACTCACTCACTCACTCACTCACTCACTCACTCACTCACTCACTCACTCACTCACTCGGCTTCCTGTCACAGCCACAGAGGAAGCCGCCGTCCCGCAAGAGGAATTCATCACAACTCATGGCGTTCCAACATTTTTTTCGAACAGTGCCTCTCTGACGTTCCTCTGTTCGAATCGCCTCACCCACGCACGGCACATACGAATAATGACTAACGGAACTCAAAACACACGCAATGTAAACCGGGGATATACACATTGTGGTAATATATACTAATCATTTATATTATATACATTTTTTTGTACACATTAATATTTACGCTAGGTTACGTGACCTGCAAAGTCTTATCGATAGATATGTCTGATCCTATACGACGGATTGCGGTATCGTAAGGCCCCATACGCCGGATTGCGGTATCGTAAGGCCCTACACGATGGATTGCGGTATCGTAAGGCCCTACACGACGGACTGAGGTATCGTAAGGCCCTACACGACGGATTGCGGTATCGTAAGGCCCTACACGACGGATTGCGGTATCGTAAGGCCCTACACGACGGACTGAGGTATCGTAAGGCCCTACACGACGGATTGCGGTATCGTAAGGCCCTACACGACGGACTGAGGTATCGTAAGGCCCTGCGATACAGCTCCCGGTGGCCTGGTGGGGCGGAGCGCCCCGTGGTCGCCCCTACAGAAGGTCGGCTTCCCAAACCTCCCAACGCCCTCACGGAGAGATTCAGTCGGTCGGTACGTTTCCTCATTCGTTTAGGAATTATGGGAGGACGAGGCCGGAGGAACCCCCGTGAACACCCGCCTCCCTTTCCCCTTGGGGGAGGGGTAGGTAATGAGGGAGGGGGGGGGGAATTGGGGTAGGAAGAGGGGGAGAGGGGAGGGGAAAAGGTAATATGCAGATGGGAGGGGTGGTAGGAGGGTGATAGGAGGGTGGGGGTGGGGTAGTGGTGGTGGGTGGGGGGGGGTAGATTTTTGTAGGGGGAGGAGGTTGAGAAAAAGATTTGAGAGGCGGGACCAAAGAGCCAGAGCTCAACCCCCGCAAACACAACTAGGTGAGTACACGCCGTGTCAGCAAGGCGGACAGTCCGCCTACTGTCATATAACACACTATATACTTCCCATCTCTACACTAATAACAGAGTAGAGCTCCAGACAGAACACACTGATATAGAGCTCGCCTTAAGATTAACTCAGCTAGAGCCTAGACTCTATAGTGCACCCAGGGGCCCAGCACTACCTACATTGTGTCTACCTTGATCAGGTACTGGGGATAAAAAGGCCCCGGTTGGTCGTCTGGTCAACCAGGCTGTTGGACGCGGCTGCTCGCAGCCTGACGTATGAATCACAGCCTGGTTGATCAGGTATTCTTTGCAGGGGTTTCAAGAGTTCTCTCTTGAACACTGTGAGGGGTCGGCCAGTTATGTCCCTTATGTGTAGCGGAAGAGTGTTGAACAGTCTCGGGCCTCTGATGTTGATAGTTCTCTCTTGAACACTGTGAGGGGTCGGCCAGTTATGTCCCTTATGTGTAGTGGAAGCGTGTTGAACAGTCTCGGGCCTCTGATGTTGATAGTTCTCTCTTGAACACTGTGAGGGGTCGGCCAGTTATGTCCCTTATGTGTAGCGGAAGAGTGTTGAACAGTCTCGGGCCTCTGATGTTGATAGTTCTCTCTTGAACACTGTGAGGGGTCGGCCAGTTATGTCCCTTATGTGTAGTGGAAGCGTGTTGAACAGTCTCGGGCCTCTGATGTTGATAGTTCTCTCTTGAACACTGTGAGGGGTCGGCCAGTTATGTCCCTTATGTGTAGTGGAAGCGTGTTGAACAGTCTCGGGCCTCTGATGTTGATAGTTCTCTCTTGAACACTGTGAGGGGTCGGCCAGTTATGCCCCTTATGTGTAGTGGAAGCGTGTTGAACAGTCTCGGGCCTCTGATGTTGATAGAGTTCTCTCTCAGGGTACCTGTTGCACCTCTGCAATTCAGTGGGTCAATTCTGCACATCCTGCCATGCCTCCTGGTCTCATGTGGTGTAATCTCCGGATTAAGATTTGGAACCAGTCTCTCTCTAATGTTTTCCATGTGTAGATTATTATGTATCTCTCTCGCCTGCGCTCTAGAGAATACCGATTAGAACTTTTAATCGGTCTTAATAATTTTGATGAGTTAGAGTGGATTCTAGCGGTAAAGAATCTTTGCATGCTCTCAAGGTCAGCAGTTTCTCCAGCTCTGAATGGGGCTGTTAGTGTGCAACAATATTCTATCCACCCTAGAGAGCATTGGTGTCTTGAAAAGTATCATCATTGCTATGGCATCCCTTGTTTGTAAGGTCCTTCTTGTCCAACCTGTCAGTAACATATGGGCACAGAACTGCCTCTAGGAACTTGTGTAAGGAATCATTTAGAACCTTGTATACTACACATGTCAGAACAATCTTGAAGTATGCAGCTCCAGCTTGGAGTCCATACCTAGTTAAACACAAGACAAAGTTAAAGATGATTTAGTTTTTTTTTCCACCAGACTAGTTCTAGAGCTGAGACGTGTGAGTTACGAGGAAAGGCTACGTTAATTAAACCTCACGCCCCTGGAAGACGACAAGAGTTGGGGGAGACATGATCACCACCTACAAAATTCTTAGAGGAATTGTCAGGGGGGACATAGACAAGCTATCATGGGGCGGAACACGAACAAGGGAACACAGATGGAAACTGAGTACCCATATGAGCCACAGGGACGTTAGAAGGAACCTCTTCAGTGTTAGAGTAGTTGACAAATGGAATGCATTAGGCAGTGTTGTGGTGGAGGCTGACTCCATACACAGTTTCAAGTGTAGATATGATAGAGCCCAGTAGGCTCAGGAACCTGTACACCAGTTGATGTCCTCGATATCTAAACTGTCTTGGACGCAGACAGCCAGGCCCTGGACGCAGACAGCCAGGCCCTGGACGCAGACAGCCAGGCCCTGGACGCAGACAGCCAGGCCCTGGACGCAGACAGCCAGGCCCTGGACGCAGACAGCCAGGCCCTGGACGCAGACAGCCAGGCCCTGGACGCAGACAGCCAGGCCCTGGACGCAGACAGCCAGGCCCTGGACGCAGACATCCAGGCCCTGGATGCAGACAGCCAGGCCCTGGACGCAGACAGCCAGGCCCTGGACGCAGACAGCCAGGCCCTGGACACAGCCAACACAGCCCAGATAACCACGTGCCCGTGAGGTGAATTATTTAGCTTAGGTGAGAGTGGGGAGTGCCAGAGTGACGTCATGAGAGAGGGAGGGCGGGGCAGGAGGCCCACGTGCCAGAAGCCACAGTGGGGGGAGGGGGAGGGGAGGAATGATGGTTTGTTACACAGCCAATCAGAACGGGCGGCCATGGAAGGGAGCCTAGGGGAGCCAGGGGAGGTGAACAAAGGGTGCCAGCCAGGGAGATGAACGGAGGGGTGCCAGGGCTGGGGTGCCAGGGCTGGGGTGCCAGGGCTGGGGTGCCAGGGCTGGGGTGCCAGAATCATCGCAGCATTTTTCTATGGACCTGGGGCCAGATTCACGAAGCAGTTACGCAAGCACTTACGAACGTGTACATCTTTCCTCAATCTTTGACGGCTTTGTTTACATTTATTAAACAGTTTACAAGCATGAAAACTTGCCAATCAACTGTTGTTATTGTTATAAACAGCCTCCTGGTGCTTCGGAGCTCATTAACTGTTTAATAATTGTAAACAAAGTCGCCAAAGACTGAGAAAAGATGTACAGGTTCGTAAGTGTTTTCGTGAATGTGGCCCCAGAGCGCGAGCAAAGAGACGGGCACTGTCAGGTCTCTTCAGCGTCAACTCTTCTACCTGGAGTGAGTCTCCAGGAGCAGTTTCCCGGCTGCTAGTGAGGCTGTTAGTGACCGAGGACGACTCCAGTAGTCAGGTGGTCGTCACCACCACCATTACTATAGCTGACCCTCTCCTCCCCCCCCCCCCTTGAGTTAGTAGTCGTTCACAGGAAGACTTTCTAACGTTTCTGGAGTTTTAATTTTGACTGAGGTGATATATCCACGATTTATTTCCCATTGTATTATGATACTGATGTCGCTGCCATGACGTCGCTGTAACGTATGCGATGACGTCGCTGCCATGACGTCGCTGTAACGTATGCGATGACGTCGCTGCAACGTATGCCATGACGTCGCTGTAACGTATGCCATGACGTAGCTGTAACGTAGGCCATGACGTCGCTGTAACGTATGCCATGACGTCGCTGTAACGTATGCCATGACGTAGCTGTAACGTAGGCCATGACGTCGCTGCATCGTAAGTCTGAATATCGCTGCAAGGCAGGGGTGGACGTCGCCAGACCTACGAGACTGTTCAACACGCTTCCACTACACATAAGGGACATAACTGGCCGACCCCTCACAGTGTTCAAGAGAGAACTGGACAAACACCTCCAAAGGGATACCTGATCAACCAGGCTGTGACTCATACGTTAGGCTGCGAGCAGCCGCTTCCAACAGCCTGGTTGACCAGTCCAGCAACCAGGAACAAGTGCTAGGTCGTGACTAATATGTCTCGCTGGTGAATGACAGTTACTATTTGAATAATGACGACGCCTCGTTGATAAATGCCAGCGTTGACATTAATAACAGTGATCGTCCATGAATTACTCATTTGCTCGTGAATAACAGGTTCCCATTAATAGATAACAGGTCCCACGCAGTAGATAACAGGTCCCACGCAGTAGATAACAGGTCCCACGCAGTAGATAACAGGTCCCACGCAGTAGATAACAGGTCCCACGCAGTAGATAACAGGTCCCACGCAGTAGATAACAGGTCCCACGCAGTAGATAACAGGTCCCCACTGATGAATAACAGGTCCCTATTAATGTCATTTCCCTGGGGCATGATTAAGAGAGCCTCGTTCGTACAACGCCACGAATATCAGCGCCTGGCTCACGAACGAGAGAGGCCGACTCACGAACGCACAAAAGGTGCGTCTTGTAGGTTCACAAGTAGAAGTAATGATGGCTGAGACTCCCTGAGAGGGACCCCGCTGCCAGACCCGCGCCGCCGCCGCTGCCAGACCCGCGCCGCCGCCGCTGCCAGACCCGCGCCGCCGCCGCTGCCAGACCCGCGCCGCCGCCGCTGCCAGACCCGCGCCGCCGCCGCTGCCAGACCCGCGCCGCCGCCGCTGCCAGACCCGCGCCGCCGCCGCTGCCAGACCCGCGCCGCCGCCGCTGCCAGACCCGCGCCGCCGCCGCTGCCAGACCCGCGCCGCCGCCGCTGCCAGACCCGCGCCGCCGCCGCTGCCAGACCCGCGCCGCCGCCGCTGCCAGACCCGCGCCGCCGCCGCTGCCAGACCCGCGCCGCCGCCGCTGCCAGACCCGCGCCGCCGCCGCTGCCAGACCCGCGCCGCCGCCGCTGCCAGACCCACACCGCCACTACCAGACCCACACCACCGCTGCCAGACCCGCACCACCGCTGCCAGACCCACACCACCGCTGCCAGACCCGCACCACCGCTGCCAGACCCGCGCCACCGCTGCCAGACCCACACCGCCACTGCCAGACCCGCACCACCGCTGCCAGACCCGCGCCACCGCTGCCAGACCCACGCCACCGCTGCCAGACCCGCGCCACCGCTGCCAGACCCACATCGCCACTGCCAGACCCACACCACCGCTGCCAGACCCGCGCCACCGCTGCCAGACCCACATCGCCACTGCCAGACCCACACCGCCACTACCAGACCCACACCACCGCTGCCAGACCCGCACCACCGCTGCCAGACCCACACCGCCGCTGCCAGACCCACACCGCCGCTGCCAGACCCACACCGCCGCTGCCAGACCCACACCACCGCTGCCAGACCCGCGCCGCCGCTGCCAGACCCACACCGTCGCTGCCAGACCCACACCGCCGCTGCCAGACCATCCAACCGTCCCCGTTGACTCAGCAATGGTAACAAACACATCGCGCCAGATCTCGTAACCGAAAACCTCACAAGCTTTTTGGACAAATCTCAAATTTTTCCCTCCGGTCGAAGTGGCAGTATGAGAGAGAGAGAGAGAGAGAGAGAGAGAGAGAGAGAGATAATGAATATTGTATTTCAGTAAATCGTAGCTTGCCCTGGTGCTGGGTTTCAAAACTAAGAAAAAAAACAGAACATCGTTGTTCAGTATCAACTGTTGGTAAATGTAGAGAGATGAGCTTAGCCATCATTGTGGCCCACGGATGGTGCTGGAGATATGGTGAAGTGTATGTCTACAGTGTGATCACCCTCATTATATCTGTATTATGAGAACACTATCTGTGTTATATAAGCGGTTAATTTTAGTTCTAACTCACGTTTTTTTCTCTCGCTGTTTTCCTAGAACTCTAAAGTTTTATGTAAAAGGATTCTGATTGGATCATTACAGAGCCTTAGAGATGACAATATAATCTGACCCATACCCAATGATATATTCGGCTTTGACCATCCTCCAGGTGGCTATATTCGCCAGACTGTCACTGAATAGCCGTGGAGCGAGGCACTTGGCCCTCACACAACACGTGGTGTAAGCAATCACCCCGGGATTGGTGGGAGAGGATTGGGATGATTGGTCGCTGGCTACACCCCGCCTCTTAGGGTCCATATGACGCCTCGGCCAATCTCAGATGGTCGTTAGTGGAATACCTTGTTTATTTAATACGGGAACGGTGGTGGACCGCGGGTGGTGGACCGCGGGTGGTGGACCGCGGGTGGTGGACCAGGGCAGGCAGCGGGAGAGGAACGAGACCTCAGAGAGTGAAAAGCTTCACCTTGCGTGTGTTGAATTCTTCATGTGTTCCTGCTCCTGTCTCTCCCTCCTCCACGCCTCCTCACGATCCTGTGCACCATATCCTCACGATCCTGTGCACCAAATCCTCACGATCCTGTGCATCATATCCTCACGATCCTGTGCATCATATCCTCACAAGCCTGTGCATCATATCCTCACAAGCCTGTGCATCATATCCTCACAAGCCTGTGCATCATATCCTCACGATCCTGTGCATCATATCCTCACAAGCCTGTGCATCATATCCTCACGATCCTGTGCATCATATCCTCACGATCCTGTGCATCATATCCTCACGATCCTGTGCATCATATCCTCACGATCCTGTGCATCATATCCTCACAAGCCTGTGCATCATATCCTCACGATCCTGTGCATCATATCCTCACAAGCCTGTGCATCATATCCTCACGATCCTGTGCATCATATCCTCACGATCCTGTGCATCATATCCTCACGATCCTGTGCATCATATCCTCACAAGCCTGTGCATCATATCCTCACAAGCCTGTGCATCATATCCTCACAAGCCTGTGCATCATATCCTCACGATCCTGTGCATCATATCCTCACAAGCCTGTGCATCATATCCTCACGATCCTGTGCATCATATCCTCACGATCCTGTGCATCATATCCTCACGATCCTGTGCATCATATCCTCACGATCCTGTGCATCATATCCTCACAAGCCTGTGCATCATATCCTCACGATCCTGTGCATCATATCCTCACAAGCCTGTGCATCATATCCTCACGATCCTGTGCATCATATCCTCACGATCCTGTGCATCATATCCTCACGATCCTGTGCATCATATCCTCACAAGCCTGTGCATCATATCCTCACAAGCCTGTGCATCATATCCTCACGATCCTGTGCATCATATCCTCACGAGCCTGTGCATCATATCCTCACGATCCTGTGCATCATATCCTCACAAGCCTGTGCATCATATCCTCACGATCCTGTGCATCATATCCTCAGAATAATGATCAAAAGGACGTCAAGTTATCCATCACATTAGTTACACACTACACGTCCTTCATTAATCTATATCTATCTCTCTATCTATCTATCTATCTATCTATATCTATCTATCGCAGCCCTTCCTCATAAACAAAGGCCAAGGTCCATTCCATGCACCCGTCAAACCCCCTGTTTATGATTGAAAAACGGTTTGCACATCATCCCGTCCTCAGATGGAAGTCCATTCCATCCAGCGGTCGACCCTAGAGACACATTCATCAATTTTAATATGCTGTTCATTCAAAACAGGATTTTTTTTTAGATATAAGTTAATATTATTATATATGAGCATATTGTGCATATTATAGGCATAGGTTAGGTTAGGTGTTTAAGTTCTGTTGGCAATTATTTGTATTTGTAGTACGTGGGTGAAGCATTTACAGCGTTGTGGTTCGAACAACAGTCGTCAGTGAAGCACTTGTTCCGGAAGTGTTCAGACGTCATCAGTTGTGAATCGTGTGTAAACCGGTTTTCATTGATAAACAGCGGGTTTGGCGGGTGGATGGAATGGTCTTTGGGTCTTTGTTAATGAGAACGGGCTGCCGCCAACCCCTCCCCCCCCCCCTGTTTATGAATTAAAAAAACCCTCTACACACAACTGTTAACGTTCGAACAGATTCTCGAACAGCATTTCGCCCTGTTCGAATCCCACCTCTGTAAACGCATCACCACAAATACAAATAATTGCCAAATATACCCTGACCACCTTACCTAATCTAAGCCGAACTATTCACCAAATTCTAAAAGTATAATATTGAGACAATGTAGATTTTTAATACAGGGAACATTACTCCTTTGGGTCTTTGGGTACGAGAGGAGCGTGGCGTGCGGGCGGCACCACAGCGCATCTTTAAAAACAAATGCGCGTTAACCCAGCAGCCGCTCCCCTTGTTATGAATGGCGGAGAGTTGATTCATGAGCCTCTGCTGCGATGCACGGTGCATGGCAGCGTTGTTACATGGCGGACTGTTGAGTGCTCGCTCCCTCAGGATTCAATGCTTTGTCTCCCTATAAAAGGATTTTAAAGGGTAAATAGTATTAGATTTTATTTTGGCGTGATAAGCATTTAATGTTTTAAGATATACCTGGATTATACCTGGACGGGGTTTTGTGAGTTGTCCGGCCTGGGGGGGGGGGCAAGGCTTGGCATGTGAGAGCTTGGTCCACCAGGCTGTTGCTTGCAGCGGCCATATTGTAAGAAGAAAAATTAGGATTTGAACTAGCATTCTGCAGCAAGATTGACAAGCCGCTCTTACTCTTCATCCTTCCCCTTCCATACTCCCCTTCCATCACAGAGAGATAGGAAAAGAGAGAGAGAAAAAAGACACATTGAGAGAGACAGATGGGTACCGTAGCTCTGTTAGTCTATTGGTTTCACCACACCACCCGTCCCCCCAACCCGTCCTGAACCTGTCCAGCCTCTTACTGAGAGAGACAGAGAGACCCAGTCATACAGAGAGACAGAGAGAGAAAACAGACATACAGGTAGCCTGGCCCGGGTCCATCCCAGCAAGGCGGAGTACCCCAGTAAGTACACATGAAAAAAACATTTATTGCGAATAAAAACAGGTAATGTGTTCTACCAGCGCCACCGGTGAATGCCTCACCCTGTATACCGCTTCCTAACGATTGTCACCTCGTCTTAATTGGCAGTTTAATATCCTTGGACGAAGCGCTGTTCCCTTTGCAGTTTATCTTCCTCAGATTCTCTGAGGAGTTCGACAGCAATCCTCTTGTCCTTAAAGTTGATACACAGGCTTGACTCGCTTCACTTCTCGCTATGACAGCTGGCTCGGGTTTCAAGGGATTTGGGGTCTCAGCCTCCCTTCCTGGGGGGCACTGACCCCCTTCGTGGGGGTCTGACCCCCCTTTTATCTATCTCTTCTCACTCACGGGGTTCGATTTTCTTTCACCCACCTGATAATCTGTTTATCTAGCGGTAACATAGGTACCTGGGAGTTAGACAGCTGTCACGGGCTGCTTCCTGGGCGGATCTGAGATAGAAATATGTGAAGTAGATATGATAAGAGGGAAAAATTAAGTCGGTATTTAGGCAGCCGACGGTTAGAATGCCGGGGTCCAAGAGCTTTGAGCTCCGTCATGCAGGCATGAATAGTAACTACACACACACGCGCGCACGCACACGCACACGCGCGCACACACACACACACACACACACACACACACACACACACACACACACACACACACACACACACACACACAGACACACACACACACACACACACAGACACACACACACACACACAGACACACACACACACACACAGACACACACACAGACACACACAGACACACACACAGACACACACACAGACACACACACAGACACACACACAGACACACACACACACACACACACACACACACACACACACACACACACACACACACAGACACACACACACACAGCACACACACACACACACACACACACACAGGCAGCCTCTGCCGCCTTAAAGAGGATAGAAGGACAAAGTATTAGTGGTGCTGGCTGTGTGTTATCAGCTGTGTATGTTATCAGCTGTGTGTGTTATCAGCTGTGTATGTTATCATCAGCTGTGTGTGTTATCATCAGCTGTGTGTGTTATCATCAGCTGTGTATGTTATCATCAGCTGTGTGTGTTATCATCAGCTGTGTGTTATCATCAGCTGTGTATGTTATCATCAGCTGGTGTATGTTATCATCAGCTGTGTGTGTTATCATCAGCTGTGTGTTATCATCAGCTGTGTATGTTATCAGCTGTGTGTGTTATCATCAGCTGTGTGTGTTATCATCAGCTGGTGTATGTTATCATCAGCTGGTGTATGTTATCATCAGCTGTGTGTGTTATCATCAGCTGTGTATGTTATCATCAGCTGGTGTATGTTATCATCAGCTGTGTGTGTTATCATCAGATGTGTATGTTATCAGCTGTGTATGTTATCATCTGCGGTGTATGTTATCAGCTGTGTATGTTATCATCAGCTGGTGTATGTTATCATCTGCGGTGTATGTTATCAGCTGTGTATGTTATCAGCTGTGTATGTTATCAGCTGTGTGTTATCATCAGCTGGTGTATGTTATCAGCTGTGTATGTTATCAGCTAGTGTATGTTATCATCAGCTGGTGTATGTTATCAGCTGTTGTATGTTATCATCAGCTGTTGTATGTTATCATCAGCTGTGTGTGGTATCATCAGCTGTGTATGTTATCATCAGCTGGTGTATGTTATCATCAGCTGTGTGTGTTATCATCAGCTGTGTATGTTATCATCAGCTGGTGTATGTTATCAGCTGTGTATGTTATCAGCTGGTGTATGTTATCATCTGCGGTGTATGTTATCAGCTGTGTATGTTATCATCAGCTGGTGTATGTTATCATCAGCTGGTGTATGTTATCAGCTGTGTATGTTATCAGCTGTGTGTGTTATCATCAGCTGGTGTATGTTATCATCTGCGGTGTATGTTATCATCTGCGGTGTATGTTATCATCAGCTGGTGTATGTTATCAGCTGTGTATGTTATCTGCTGTGTATGTTATCATCAGCTGTGTATGTTATCAGCTGGTGTTTCCAGTATACCCGCTTGTTGCAGATCTGGGTTCGATCCCCAATGGCCCTAGTATCTGGACCTCCTTCCCAGTATCTAACCCTCAGCTCCCAATCCTGATAACTGTTCCTCTCTCTCTCTCTCTCTCTCTCTCTCTCTCTCTCTCTCTCTCTCTCTCTCTCTCTCTCTCTCTCTCTCTCTCTCTCACCGTGGGAGAGAGAGTCGCGGTGCAGGCGTATGATAAATGGTTTGGTCCCTCCTCATGCCTCGAACCCGGGACCGCTGCCGTGCGGGACATTGTGCTTCTACATGTCAATGAAGATTCACCTGCAAGCTATTTATTGTGTCTATTGTCATTAATAGAGACTCGTGTCAATCTACCTATGTTAGACCAATATTGAAAGTTGCAGCCTACCCAGAGAAGAAACAGAGGAGATATGATCCTAACATACAAGATGCCGAAATGAATTGATATGGTAGATTAGGAAAGACTATAAATTGAAATAGTAGAAGAGGACACTGGGGGAAGATGTAAAGGCATGAGTTAAAGAAATATAAGGGAATGCTCTGACCCTGTACGGCGGGATTCGAACGACAGGATGGTTCAATCGCAACTGTGGTGGTGTGGGAGTGTTGTGGTAGTGTGTGGTGGTGTGGGAGTGTTGTGGTAGTGTGTGGTGGTGTGGGAGTGTTGTGGTAGTGTGTGGTGAGTGTGGGAGTGTTGTGGTGGGTGTGGGAGTGTTGTGGTAGTGTGTGGTGAGTGTGGGAGTGTTGTGGTAGTGTGTGGTGGGTGTGGGAGTGTTGTGGTAGTGTGTGGTGAGTGTGGGAGTGTTGTGGTAGTGTGTGGTGAGTGTGGGAGTGTTGTGGTAGTGTGTGGTGAGTGTGGGAGTGTTGTGGTAGTGTGTGGTGGGTGTGGGAGTGTTGTGGTAGTGTGTGGTGAGTGTGGGAGTGTTGTGGTAGTGTGTGGTGAGTGTGGGAGTGTTGTGGTAGTGTGTGGTGGGTGTGGGAGTGTTGTGGTAGTGTGTGGTGAGTGTGGGAGTGTTGTGGTAGTGTGTGGTGAGTGTGGGAGTGTTGTGGTAGTGTGTGGTGAGTGTGGTAGTTACACTCATCCAGGGATCCTTTGCTTTGTGCTTTCCAATCGTTAATGATTGTGTACTTGCTAGTGTTGAAGCGTGTCCGCGCCTTGTTCACACAGTTCATGTTTGTAACGTGTTCAGATATAGCACCACCAACACAATGTTACTGGAACGTTGTAAAAACGTTTTGACGGTTTTTTTACACAAACGAGACAACAAATTGTTTTGGCTAGGCTGTGTGTTTGTTTGTTTAGTGGTTACCGGTAGTTACCACCTGCCTGTTGTGTAGTAATGCCAGTTGTGTCGTCTGCCACAAGTGGTGTGGTGGAGAGTGGTGTGGTGGAGAGTGGTGTGGTGGAGAGTGGTTATCCTGGTGAGTGTTGGGGGAGTCCTGGCTCCAGTAAGGTGCTACTGGACTGGTGTGGTGCTTGGGTCGCCAGGGAGCCGGTCGGCCGAGCGGACAGCACGCTGGACTTGTGAACCTGTGGTCCTGGGTTCAATCCCAGGCGCCGGCGAGAAACAATGGGCAGAGTTTCTTTCACCCTATGCCCCTGTTACCTAGCAGTAAAATAGGTACCTGGGTGTTAGTCAGTTGTCACGGGCTGCTTCCTGGGGGTGGAGGCCTGGTCGAGGACCGGGCCGCGGGGACACTAAAGCCCCGAAATCATCTCAAGATAACCTCAAGATAGCCACCGGCACCTGTTGAAGGCTGGACGGAGGCGCCGGTGGAAACACTTGTGTTCATCTGACCTTCAATTATTTACAGAGTAATCAATGTGTCCCGTGTTGTGTGTTGAGTAGCGCCGAGGTCTTTATTGTTGTGTGGTGTGGTACCTGTATGTAGCACACAGGTACCACACACAGGTGCAGCACCACTGGACGAATTTATCATATCGTTCACCACCACCACTGGTGCTCCTCAGTGGACGAATTATTAGAGGAATTCTGGTAAAGTTATGAGTATTTGCTGAGTAAAAACTTGATAAATGGTGGCAGTTTGTCTGACGCGAGACAGGTGGTGGGGACGGGCCCAGCTGGGCCACCGTCCCAGTGTCCCGACGTCCCACTGTACTCAGTACATTGGGATCGAACCTCCGTTTCTGGACTCTCCAGTGTTTTGTTATATGGAGAAAATATCATCATATAATACTTGATATAGAAGCGAGAGCAGCGTTGTGCGAAGCTGGAACGGTTTACCTTGCGTTGGTTTCGGGGCTCCAGGTTCCCGCGGCCCGGTCCCCGACCAGGCCGCCTGGTTGCTGGACTGGTCAACCAGGCTGTTGGACGCGGCTGCTCGCAGCCGGATTTATGAATCACAGTCTGGTTGATCAGGTATCCTTTGGAGGTGTTTATATAGAGTTCTCTCTTGAAAACTGACGCTGTCAGCTGGGGCCACCACAGCTGGGCCACCACAGCTGCGCCACCACAGCTGGGCCACCACAGCTGGGCCATTACAGCTGGGCCATTACAGCTGGGCCATTACAGCTGGGCCATTACAGCTGGGCCACCACAGCTGCGCCATTACAGCTGGGCCATTACAGCTGGGCCACCACAGCTGCGCCATTACAGCTGCGCCATTACAGCTGGGCCACCACAGCTGGGCCACCACAGTTGGGCCACCACAGCTGCACCACCACAGCTGGGCCACCACAGCTGGGCCACCACAGCTGGGGCCATCACAGCTGGGGCCATCACAGGGTCCGCTGACTACCGCTACCGCCTCTACCTGCAGCCGGACCTCCTGCCTCCAGTTGTGCAGACATTTAGCTAGTTAGTCATGATGCTCCATGGATAGCTTAGTTTAAGGATTATATTTAGGTCTCCACAGGTGCACCACCACAGCTGGGTCACCACAGCTGGGCCACCACAGCTGCACCACCACAGCTGGGTCACCACAGCTGGGCCACCACAGCTGCACCACCACAGTTGGGCCACCACAGCTGGGTCACCACAGCTGGGCCACCACAGCTACACCACCACAGCTGCACCATCACAGCTGGGCCACCACAGCTGCACCATCACAGCTGGGCCACCACAGCTGCACCACCACAGCTGGGTCACCACAGCTGCACCACCACAGCTGGGTCACCACAGCTGCACCACCACAGCTGCATCACCGCAGCTGCACCACCACAGCTGCACCACCGCAGCTGCACCACCACAGCTGCACCACCACAGCTGCACCACCACAGCTGCACCACCACAGCTGCACCACCACAGCTGCGCCACCACAGCTGCACCACCACAGCTGCACCACCACAGCTGGGTCATCACAGCTGCACCACCACAGCTGCGCCACCACAGCTGGGTCACCACAGCTGCACCACCACAGCTGGGTCACCACAGCTGCACCACCACAGCTGCACCACCACAGCTGCACCACCACAGCTGCACCACCACAGCTGCGCCACCACAGCTGCGCCACCACAGCTGCACCACCACAGCTGCACCACCACAGCTGGGTCACCACAGCTGCACCACCACAGCTGCACCACCACAGCTGCACCACCACAGCTGGGTCACCACAGCTGCACCACCACAGCTGGGTCACCACAGCTGCACCACCACAGCTGCACCACCACAGCTGCACCTACCAAGGATATATTCCTGGAGATGGCGCCCAAGAATTCAATATTGAAGTAGAATGGTTTTGTGCGAGTTGAGCATCGCCAGTGTTGGTACGGTGCCACCAGTGTTGGTACGGTGCCACCAGTGTTGGTACGGTGCCACCAGTGTTGGTACGGTGCCCCACCAGTGTTGGTACGGTGCCCCACCAGTGTTGGTACGGTGCCCCGACAGTGTTGGTTCGGTGCCCCGCCAGTGTTGGTACGGTGCCCCGCCAGTGTTGGTACGGTGCCCCGCCAGTGTTGGTACGGTGCCCCACCAGTGTTGGTACGGTGCCCCACCAGTGTTGGTACGGTGCCCCACCAGTGTTCAAGAGGGTGTGTGGGAGGTCATCCACACGACGTGTTGTTCTATACAGAGTGTGGGAAGACCTCACCCATGGTGGCGCTCCATCACC
>NC_091212.1:11000435-11085435 GCF_040958095.1 Procambarus clarkii | reverse complement strand
TGAGATTATTTTTCACGTGTTAGGATAGCAAGGCCGCGTGGACCAACATGTGTAAGTGTTAGGATAGCAAGGCCGCGTGGACCAACATGTGTAAGTGTTAGGATAACAACGCCGCGTGGACCAACATGTGTAAGTGTTAGGATAACAACACCGCGTGGACCAACATGTGTAAAATGGTCCACAACCTGAGAGTTTGGCGCCGGTACTCACCTAGTTGTATTCACCTAGTTGTGTTTGCGGGGGTTGAGCTCTGGCTCTTTGGACCCGCCTCTCAACCGTCAATCAACTGGTGTCTAGTGCATTGTGGCCGCGGCTCGATCCTGCACTCAACGCCAAGAAGAGTGGTGTTGGCACTATCACTGGGTGCCACTCTCCTGCTCCCACTGCCTCACATGGAATGTGAGGCAGTTAAGAGTCATCGTCCCAAAAGTGTATTGTCCATATAGATGGCGACGAGTTATTGTTCACGAGATTCACTAGTTAGTGAACATTTTCCCGGGTCAGTAATGTTGAACAGGTCAACGTGTGAACAGGTCAACGTTACCACCTGTTGGGTCGTGTATTGCGTTTCCGGCTGTCTCTGTGACACGAACCATAGGGGGGGGAGGGGGGTTGTATCTGCACGAGGCATGATAGAGCATAATTAGTGGGAGCCCTTGATTGTTTCAAGCGTAGGTTAGACATGTATGTGAGTGAGATTGGGTGGTTATAAATAGGAGCTGCGTCGTATGGGCCAATAGGCCCTCTGCAGTTAACTTCATTCTTACGTTCTTATGGTCTTATGGCATTTAAACACTTTTATCACTGTCAAGCTTTCCAGTTGACGTTTGGGCGTTGACTTCCGTGGTCAAGACGGCGGCCTTGTAGCCACAGTCCCGGGCTGTCAAAATTAATCGTATCGGTCAACACGTTAAACAAAAATATTAAAATTTCGTGATTTCTTCTAAATGTTTGTCGACGGTGACTTCAATTTTACTTACTAGCCTGTGGTGGGGTCAGCCGGTGTGGGGGGGGGGGGCTGGTGTTGGGGGGGTTTGGGGGGTGGCCTCACTACACGGTGTGGGGGAGGACGGTGATTGTCACAATCAGTATGCCAAGCGGTGGCACCATTCTGTAAACATCCTGGACACGTCCGCTCGCAGGTTGGGGAAGAATGAGGGAGGGAGAGTGGGGAGGGGGAGAGAGAAGAGAGGATGGGGGAATGAGGAACAGTGAAGAGACCGAATCCACTCGAGCTCACACAGTGTTCAAGAGAGAACTGGATAAGCACCTCCAAAGGATACCTGACCAACCAGACTGTGACTCATACGTCAGGCTGCGAGCAGCCGCGTTCAACAGCCTGGTTGATCATGTCCAGCAACCAGGAGGCCTAGGTCAGACGACCGGGCCGCGGGGACGTTGAGCCCCGAAATCAACACCATGTAGTCAACAGGTAGATAGTTCCAACCCCTTCCGTCCCTCCCCCCCCCCCCCCCCCGTCGTCCCTATCAAATAAAAAAACCAAGGTGGATCAAAACACGGAAAGTGCTAAGTCACGCGGGGAACAGGTGCATCAGGGTGAAAGAAATTGTCCATCGACTCTGACAATCTACTTGAGAATGGTCCAGGACGGACCAAAACGTCGTCGTCGCTTCACTTTCTAGTGTGTGGTCTGGTCAACATATTTCAGCCGCGTTATTGTGACTCCTCGTCTGCATGTGCCCATTATTGATTCCGCCTCCGCCGAGGATCGAACCCGGAACCTTAGGACTACGAATGCCGAGCGCTGTTCACTCAGCCGTCAGGCCCCCACATGGGAACAACATGCACGTGGTTACAATCCACGGCTAGTGCGCTAGTTGAGAGCAATTGGGGAGTAAAATCCCAGGGGGGAACTTATCATGATCGTTCAAACTTCCTCCGGTAAGTCTTCTCAAAGAGCAAGAGTGTTTGGCTAACTCTGTGATGGAAGATCACTCTCAATAACCACACGTCTCCCTGGAAGACGTGTGGTCCACTTACCACCGACAGGTAAGAAAGTTACCGGTCTCCTGGCCAGACTTGGTCTGATTAAACGGTAAGACAAAGGCACGTATCCGGTCTCGTCCGGTACATCCGGCTCTGTTCCGGTCCCTCTGGCCCACGGGAGGCGGCGTCCAGTCCTCTGATTGGCTGTGTACAGGCTTAGAACTGGCTGCTTCTCCTTGCTGGCCCGCCGTCTTTTCGTCTCGCTGACCCCGTCTCTTCCTGGCCGTAATGGCCTCGTCTCTTCTCATGTTCTTGTCCGTTAAGCCTTCTCTTCTCAATCCTTCAGACAACAATAAAGCAGGAACGTCATTCTCCAGACATACGCCACGGCGGCGCCGTTGTGCTCCCCACATCACAACAGTAGCCTAGACCTGGTGACCAACGGCTTCACACCAAACTCTCCACACCTGTGTAACTAGCCCAGGGGGTCTTACACACACACACAGGGTACTCCAAACACCCTTCCGTCTTCCCAGAGTTGATAGCCAGCAATATGTCGACTTGTGCACATAATAGGCGATATGTAGCCTAGCCCTCAGCCCGGGTAACGTGCGCTCGCCTCGGTGTCTGGCGTGGACTGACGGACATGTTTCATGACGTCCGCGCCGTTTTTCGCGCCATTTTCCTGCTGCTCTCTGATTGGCCGATTCATTATCTCTTTTGTGATTGGTTGATTTTGAATCGGTAGTGAACCGGATTCGTTTGATTTAGAATTTTGAATATGAATGGTCTTGAACAAGATAGTTCTTTCTTACTAAATTATACAAATATCAAAGAATAAACATGATAGCTTTTCAAGCATGTGAATATCAACCAGGAAAATATAAGGAAATAATGAAGCGGTGAAATGGGATCGAACCCGCGTTCCTGGACTCCCCAGGCGCGCGCACGCTCGCACACACACACACACACACACACACACACACACACACACACACACACACACACACACACACACACGCACACACACACGCACACACACACACACACACACACACACACACACACACACACACACACACACACACACACACACACACACACACACACACACACACACACACACACGCGCGCGCGCGCTGTGGAACGTAACAGGTGGAAAAACAACCAACCCTCAGATATCCCCCCATTTTCTTGGCATCAGTAAAATAGGGTCAGGTGGGTTGTTACGTCTCTAGTGTGTGTGTGTAGGTGGTAGGTTGTGGCAGCCCAAGAGAGTGCGGCTCTGTAACGACGCCCACTGTGCTGTTTCCTCCCCCTACAAAACTTAAACAGCTTCAGCTGCTCTGAAACTGCTGCTGAGATCATTTGCTGCATATACTGTTTGGAGCGTGGGAGAGCAAGCTGTTCCACTGTGTTTAATGGGGGCCATACTGGGGGCCGTACTGGGTGTACTGGGGGCCGTACTGGGGGCCATGCTGGGGTGTATTGGGGGCCATACTAGGGCCGTAATGGGGGCCATGCTGGGGTGTACTGGGGGCCATACTGGGTGTACTGGGGGCCATGCTGGGTGTACTGGGGGCCATACTGGGTGTACTGGGGGCCATGCTGGGGTGTATTGTGGTAATACTCTCTCTCTTGGGGTTAGGGGGGGATTAATTGGTAACTATTCCGACAGTAACTACCACTTAGTTTCTAAAACTTAGTTGATGGACGACCCTCACTTTGGAAAGTCTGGCGATTGTGGTGAAGGAATTACCCGGCGCTGCTCGGGTGTCATGAGGCCGGTAGCTACACACACACCATCGTCACTGTAACCATGCAACACCTGGTTATCATCAGAAAGTACCAATTCATCATGTGAAAAAAATAATTAGCGCGGTGAATCTGAATGGTCGGAAGTTGATTTCGAGAGGCGCGGGGGTGAGCCGCTATAGGACCCTATGACCTTCCGTATACATATACAGCCGTATACAGCCGTATACAATACACAACCGCATACAATACGGTTGTATATGTATTACACCAGTAATGGCAGCCACCATCATCTCCCGTGGACGTGATATGATATCATTACTGCCTCGGATATCAAGACTTCGCCGGCATCACGGAGTCAGCCCCCGCCTGGGGTCCCGGGTTCGATCCCAGGCGCTGGCGAGAAACAATGGGCAGAGTTTCTTTCACCCTATGCCCCTGTTACCTAGCAGTAAAATAGGTACCTTGGTGTTAGTCAGCTGTCACGGGCTGCTTCCTGGGGGTGGAGGCCTGATCGAGGACCGGGCTGCGGGGACACTAAAGCCCCGAAATCATCTCAAGATAACCACACACATCAGAGACATCACGTGGTCCAGACTGTAGTATACGTAAGGTGGTCAGATACGTGGGTTCGATCCCTTTTAAGAGCTACTGACTTTGGACTTTGGATTACCTTAACTATGCAGATAAGGTAATTACCGGGAGAAAGCACTAATTCATAACGACAATAAAGCACTTGTAAGGAAATGAGGATTAGGACTTAGGATAGGACGGAAGAAAGGAATAGTGCCCAACCACTCCGGCGGTACGAGACTATGAAGATTAAGAGAAGAATGGTCTGAGTATGTTCCATTGTTAGGCAAGAAGCCCCTTGTACTCCCTCATGCACGATTCATCCTTGGGTCATTATGCTCTGGGCATCTGGATCAGCACTGGCTCTGGATGTGTGTGGTGGATCAATAATGTGGATATGGTGGTGGATGTACTGTGGTGTCTTCTGATTGGTGTACTATGGGGTGCTCTGCTTTCCAATCAGCACACACAGGACACGGCAATACATCCACCACCGGACACACGCACTGTGTCCGGTGGTGTGAATGCCTTCGGAAACTTGTGTAAGGAATCATTCAGAAACTTGTATACCACGTATGTCAGACCAACTGTGGAGTATGCGGCTACAGCGTGGAGTCCCTATCTAGTCTAAGAAACACAAAACGAAGTTAGAAAGGTTCAGAGGTATGCCACCAGGCTAGTGCCCGAGCTGAAGGGTATGAGCTACGAGGAAAGATTACTGGAACTAAACCTCACAACACTGGAAAACAAAAGATTTAGCGGAGACATGATCACTAGCTATAAAGTTCTCAGAGGAATTGACAGGGCTGATAAAGAGAAACTATTTAACACGGGTGGTAAGTGAACAAGTCGACACAGGTGGAAGCTAAATACCTAAATGAGCCACAGAGACGTTATATATATATATATATATATATATATATATATATATATATATATATATATATATATATATATATATATATATATAATATATAATATATATATATATAATATATAATATATATATATATATTTTTAAGTGTCAGAGTAGTTAAAAATTGAATGCATTAGGACATGATATAATGGAGGCAGACTCTTTCAAATGAGCCCAATAGGCTCGGGAATCTGTACACCAGTTGAGTGACAGTTGAGAGGCAGGACAAAAGAGCCGAAGCTCAACCCCCACAAGCAGTAACAACTAGGTGAGAACAGCAGTACACCCCCCTCCCCCAGAACACCAATGCAGGGAGTTCAGTAGATAAGTCTTCAGCAGAAGACATAGACAATCTTTCCTCGTAGCTCATACCCCTCAGCTCGGGGACTCCCACCAAGATGGCTGAAAGTAGCATTCATTAGCTCATCTTATTAATATATTGTACACATACACAGTGCCATGGAGAGACAAAGTGGCCCTCAAGGAGACAGACAGCCAGGAGTGCCTGCCAAGGGCCAGACAAACTCTCTTTGTTACTCCCTGGATTCCTTTCTCTTTTAGAGTTGACTTTTTGCGCAGACATTTTTTGCGCAGACATTTTTTGCGCAGACATTTTTTGCGCAGACATTTTTATTTTCCTGCTGGACTTGTAGAGGTTCAGCAGTGGTGAGCAGAGGCTAGTGCTTGAGTGACATTTGTGTTGATCCCTGCAGTGTTGAGTGACGGCCTCACCCGTCAGTCACCAACAGACAGCCGGGCCTCACCCGTCAATCACCAACAGACAGCCGGGCCTCACCCGTCAATCACCAACAGACAGCCGGGCCTCACCCATCAATCACCAACAGACAGCCGGGCCTCACCCATCAATCACCAACAGACAGCCGGGCCTCACCCGTCAATCACTAACAGACAGCCGGGCCTCACCCGTCAATCACCAACAGACAGCCGGGCCTCACCCATCAATCACCAACAGACAGCCGGGCCTCACCCATCAATCACCAACAGACAGCCGGGCCTCACCCATCAATCACCAACAGACAGCCGGGCCTCACCCGTCAATCACCAACAGACAGCCGGGCCTCACCCGTCAATCACCAACAGACAGCCGGGCCTCACCCATCAATCACCAACAGACAGCCGCGCCTCACCCGTCAATCACCAACAGACAGCCGCGCCTCACCCATCAATCACCAACAGACAGCCGCGCCTCACCCATCAATCACCAACAGACAGCCGGGCCTCGCCCATCACACAACAATAACCGAGATCCATTGCCTTAACTAACAATATATTTGACACCAGAACGAAGTCACAGGTGCCAAATAAGCACCAAATTCCTATAATTACTGGGCTGGGCACACTAATATTGTGGTAATTCTCTAACATTGTGGGGCAAATCAAAGGGGGTACTTGCCCCCGTTGTTCATTAGGACGAGGCAAACTCTTAGTTTGTCTCTTATCCTTTGTCCACAAGGGGGGAGGGACCCACAAGTCACCACGTGATAGAACCCTTCTGGCAGTAGCGGTTGGAAGGTGTTCATATATTACTGAATAGTGTCGAGATTTGTTATCTCGCTAGAGGTACTTGCTGGTTGGCTGTGTGTGGTGGTTGGCTGTGTGTGGTGGTTGGCTGTGTGTGGTGGTTGGCTGTGTGTGGTGGTTGGCTGTGTGTGGTGGTTGGCTGTGTGTGTGGTGGTTGGCTGTGTGTGTGGTGGTTGGCTGTGTGTGGTGGTTGGCTGTGTGTGTGGTGGTTGGCTGTGTGTGTGGTGGTTGGCTGTGTGTGGTGGTTGGCTGTGTGTGTGGTGGTTGGCTGTGTGTGGTGGTTGGCTGTGTGTGGTGGTTGGCTGTGTGTGTGGTGGTTGGCTGTGTGTGTGGTGGTTGGCTGTGTGGTGGTGGTTGGCTGTGTGGTGGTGGTTGGCTGTGTGGTGGTGGTTGGCTGTGTGTGGTGGTTGGCTGTGTGTGGTGGTTGGCTGTGTGGTGGTGGTTGGCTGTGTGGTGGTGGTTGGCTGTGTGGTGGTGGTTGGCTGTGTGTGTGGTGGTTGGTTGTGTGTGGTGGTTGGCTGTGTGGTGGTTGGCTGTGTGTGGTGGTTGGCTGTGTGTGGTGGTTGGCTGTGTGTGTGGTGGTTGGCTGTGTGTGTGGTGGTTGGCTGTGTGTGTAGTGGTTGGCTGTGTGTGGTGGTTGGCTGTGTGTGGTGGTTGGCTGTGTGTGGTGGTTGGCTGTGTGTGGTGGTTGGCTGTGTGTATGGTGGTTGGCTGTGTGTGTGGTGGTTGTGTGGTGGTTGTTGGCTGTGTGGTGGTTGTTGGCTGTGTGTGGTGGTTGGCTGTGTGTGTGGTGGTTGGCTGTGTGTGGTGGTTGGCTGTGTGTGGTGGTTGGCTGTGTGGTGGTTGGCTGTGTGTGGTGGTTGGCTGTGTGTGGTGGTTGGCTGTGTGTGGTGGTTGGCTGTGTGGTGGTTGGCTGTGTGGTGGTGGTTGGCTGTGTGGTGGTGGTTGGCTGTGTGGTGGTGGTTGGCTGTGTGTGTGGTGGTTGTGTGGTGGTTGTTGGCTGTGTGGTGGTTGTTGGCTGTGTGTGGTGGTTGGCTGTGTGTGTGGTGGTTGGCTGTGTGTGTGGTGGTTGGCTGTGTGTGTGGTGGTTGGCTGTGTGTGGTGGTTGGCTGTGTGGTGGCGGTTGGCTGTGTGGTGGTTGGCTGTGTGGTGGTTGGCTGTGTGTGGTGGTTGGCTGTGTGTGGTGGTTGGCTGTGTGTGTGGTGGTTGGCTGTGTGTGTGGTGGTTGGCTGTGTGTGTGGTGGCTGGCTGTGTGTGTGGTGGTTGGCTGTGTGTGTGGTGGTTGGCTGTGTGTGTGGTGGTTGGCTGTGTGTGTGGTGGTTGGCTGTGTGTGTGGTGGTTGGCTGTGTGTGTGGTGGTTGGCTGTGTGTGTGGTGGTTGGCTGTGTGTGTGGTGGTTGGCTGTGTGTGTGGTGGTTGGCTGTGTGTGTGGTGGTTGGCTGTGTGTGTGGTGGTTGGCTGTGTGTGTGGTGGTTGGCTGTGTGTGTGGTGGTTGGCTGTGTGTGTGGTGGTTGGCTGTGTGTGTGGTGGTTGGCTGTGTGTGTGGTGGTTGGCTGTGTGTGTGGTGGTTGGCTGTGTGTGTGGTGGTTGGCTGTGTGGTGGTGGTTGGCTGTGTGGTGGTGGTTGGCTGTGTGGTGGTGGTTGGCTGTGTGGTGGTGGGTGGCTGTGTGGTGGTGGGTGGCTGTGTGGTGGTGGTTGGCTGTGTGTGGTGGTTGGCTGTGTGGTGGTGGATGGCTGTGTGGTGGTGGATGGCTGTGTGGTGGTGGATGGCTGTGTGGTGGTGGTTGGCTGTGTGGTGGTGGATGGCTGTGTGGTGGTGGATGGCTGTGTGTGGTGGTTGGCTGTGTGTGGTGGATGGCTGTGTGGTGGTGGATGGCTGTGTGTGGTGGTTGGCTGTGTGGTGGTGGATGGCTGTGTGGTGGTGGATGGCTGTGTGGTGGTGGATGGCTGTGTGGTGGTGGTTGGCTGTGTGGTGGTGGATGGCTGTGTGGTGGTGGATGGCTGTGTGGTGGTGGATGGCTGTGTGGTGGTGGTTGGCTGTGTGGTGGTGGTTGGCTGTGTGTGGTGGATGACAGCCAGCCGTCAATGCCGGAGCCATTGTGCACATTAACACACTCCCTCGTCCTCAATGCTTTTTGTCCAGACGTTTTTCACCCGGTTATTGTCGGGGGGAATTTTTTCCTCCCCGTCCTCGGCCCATTTTTTCCCCCGCCATGTGCAGCGTCCCTGTTTTCTATTGCCGGCTTTTATTATTGTTGCAGAGGCTTTGCAGGCTTTTTGTGGCGTGTCGGCTTTTGCAGGGGGGGGGAGGGAGGGGGTGTTGTCGGTAAACAGTGAAGTCTTTTGTGGTTAACAGCTGTTCGTAGCAAAGGCGGGGAATAATATCGACTTCGAGATGTAAACAAAAAGCCAGTAAAGAAAATGGGTATTTTTATTCGCGTAGCAAAATAGGATTTTCCCCCTGGGCGATGCTTCTTCAGTTTCCAGACCCGGTTATGGTCACGGGGGGGGGGGGGGCTTTAAGGGGGTATGGGGAGGGGGGTTCGTGGGGGTCGTCGCCCCCGAGGAGGGGAAGGGGTTAATTGTTTAAAGCCATACACGTATGAAGTAACCCCTCCTGTGTGTATTTACTATTTGTGTCTGCAGAATCGAGCTGTTAGCTCTTGGACCCCGCCTTTCTAACCGATCTATTTTTTTCCTCTATGTCAACATTCTTTTTGTAACGCGCGCGCGCACACATTACAACACATTAGTCATTAGAACACGCATCAGAGCACATTAAACATTAGTTCTAGTTATAAGAGAAGGAATATCTACCCAGGAACCACTGGAAGAGTTTGAGATTACCAGCGGGGAAGTAAGGAAGTGTTTCCTAGAGTTGGATGTGACAAAGGCTATAGGCCCGGCTGGAATCTCCCCTTGGGTACTAAAGGAAGGAGCAGAAGCACTATGCCTGCCACTCTCCATTGTGTATAACAAATTACTGGTAACAGGAGAACTGCCGAAAATTTGGAAGAAGGCAAATGTAGTCCCGATATACAAGAAGAGTGATAGACAGGAGGCCTTGAACTACAGGCCAGTGTCCCTTACTTGTATACCATGCAAGGTGATGGAGAAGAGTGTATGATATGAGTGTATGAGTGTATACTAGAACAACTGGAAGGAAAGGGAACTATCAGGGGGGGTGAAAGCGCCAAGCCATTACGACTATATAACACTGGGAAGAGGTCAGAACATCTGGAGGTTATCTTGAGGTTATCTTGAGATGATTTCGGGGCTTTAGTGTCCCCGCGGCCCGGTCCTCGACCAGGCCTCCACCCCCAGGAAGCAGCCCGTGACAGCTGACTAACACCCAGGTACCTAATTTACTGCTAGGTAACAGGGGCATAGGGTGAAAGAAACTTTGCTCATTGTTTCTCGCCGGCGCCTGGGATCGAACCCAGGACCACAGGACCACAAGTCCAGCGTGCTGTCCGCTCGGCCGACCGGCTCCCTTAAAGCAAAAGAAAGAGCGAAAGAAATTTGTAACACAATCGAATCTTCTCATTGTAGAAAAACAGCATGTCGAGGATTTGGGAATAATGATGTCCGACGATGTAGCGTTTAGGGAGCATAACCAAGCAAATATTGCGTCAGCCAGAAAAATGATAGGATGGATTACGAGAACTTTCAAATCCAGGGATCCCATCACAATGGTTGTACTCTTCAAGTCACTTGTGTTGTCCCGTCTTGAGTACTGCTCAGTACTCACTTCCCCCTTCAGAGCAGGAGAGATTGCTGAAATAGAGGGAATACGGAGAACATATACGGCACGCATAGACGAGATCCTGATAAACACCTCCAAAGGATACGTGATCAACCAGGCTGTGAGCAGTGGCGTCTAACAGCCTGGTTGACCAGACCACCAATCGGGAGGCCTGGTCAGGGATCAGACCACATGAATATTGATTCCCAGCACCATCACAGTGTACATGTAGACTACATCTCAGTCTACACATGGAAGGTAAACCGATAAAATAACAGGAAGCAGAACATACGTCAGAAGGATGTCTTGAACATCAACGATAACTTCTTTACGGGATCGTAGGCTAGAATGGCTTCTTGAGGTTATCTTGAGATGATTTTGGGGCTTTTTTAGTGTCCCCGCGGCCCGGTCCTCGACCAGGCCTCCACCCCCAGGACAGCTGACAGCTGACTAACACCCAGGTACCTATTTTACTGCTAGGTAACAGGGGCATAGGGTGAAAGAAACTCTGCCCATTGTTTCTCGCCGGCTCCTGGGATCGAACTCAGGACCACAGGATCATAAGTCCCGCGTGCTTTCCGCCCGGCCGACCGGCTCCCCAATGGCGTGGGGGGGATGGGGGATGGGGGATAGACACTAGGGTGACGTAACCAGGGACTGCCACTCGTAATATCTGTTGAGGAGGATGATAACGGAGGGATTACCCAGCGGCGGGCCGGCCATACTCCGTGGCCCCCCGGGGGAAGACCGTGGCCATGTACCCGCTCGACCATGGCCGCCGGAGCCCCAGTGGTGTCGCCACGGCTGTAAGACCAACCTCATCGCGGGCCGGAAAGGACTCGCATACCACGTGTATTCGTCGCCTTTGTGGTGTCCTAGACGGCTGAAATAACACCTGCCAGACCTAGACTAACCGGTAATTCTAACCCCCGCACATCCGGCTTCGCGGGCTTCCACACCCTGAGTCGGGCTCCTTACTGATGCAACGGCAGTTCAGCCCCTCAGCCTGTCCTCATACACCAGCCCAAGTGGACGTTAAAGCAGCTGGAACGAGCGTAGCCTCACGATGGGTTGCATAAACAATTTGACCCGTGAGGCAATTCTGAAATAGTATGGGTTCTGTGGACCTAACAACCGGGTCTGTATGTTGGCTATCTTTGTGGTGCTACGGGCTCGCCATAGCCCGTGTTACTTGGAACTTTTTGTTCCAGGTAGCGAATCTTTAACAACAACTTTGTGGTGAACGCTGTGGTTACTGAACACATTTTGAAATCCAACTTGGGTGGACGAAGATATTGTTAGCCATGGATATCTGTTGAGATTGGTACACTGACCAGACGAAACTTGTACGACGAGAATCTTCAAGAATGACCAGGTATGTTGTGTGTGACTTGGGGGGGGGGGGGGAGGAGGGGGGTGAGCAGGTATGTTGTGTTACGTACACAAAGAGCGCGGCGGAAATACATTGCTTAGCAAGCAAGAGTTTGGGGGGGGGGGGGGGGGCCCAGCGAAACGAAACGTCGGCACTTTCACTTTGTACATGGGTTTGTTTACTTCCTCTAGCCCCGTTGTAGTGACTTCCTCTTCAGTTAGCTCGCGCGCGCTCTCTCTCTCTCTCTCTCTCTCTCTCTCTCTCTCTCTCTCTCTCTCTCTCTCTCTCTCTCTCGCTCTCGCTCTCGCGCGCGTGAGCATTCCAGGGAAAACAATTTGAGGGGTTTTAACGATTCCCAATGATGTTGTTGTTTTAGGTTCAGCTACTGGGACCAAGACGTTCCAAGTAGCACGGCTATGGCGAGCCCGTAGTGGACTTACCTGTAGACTTATATACACGTTTAGATGTTTGTGTGTTTATTACCAGCTGGTGTGAGTGAAACAGCTGTGGTGGGAGACGGTCTCGGTTGTCTCTCTCTCCCTTCCCCTCTCTCTCTCCCTTCCCCCTCTCTCTTCCTGCCCCTCTATCTCCTCCTCTCCCTTCCCCTCCTCTCTCTCTCCCCCTCCCTGCCCCTTCCCCCTCCCACATACAAAATGGTGGCAGATCGTTACGGACAATTCAGAAGTTTGAGAGAATGTTGTTGGTCTGAGAGCAATGGGGTCGTGTTATTACCTGCCACTCTGCCTTAACCTCTCCCGTCTAACTATCCCTGCACCGTCTACCCGTCCCTCCCCCTGTCCCTGTCCCTTCAGGGGTCCTCGTTAATCCCTGCCTGCGAGCGGTGCTTGAGCCTTTGAGTAACGGAGCAAATACTCGTTATTATCTGGCTAACGAGGCAAGCTCGGCCATGCTCGTGCCTGGCCAGCGGCCATGTTGACCCCCCCCCCCCCCGGCGCTGACATGATGAGAGGGGGAGAGAGAGAGAGAGAGAGAGGGGTGGTGAGGGAGAGAGAGAGAGAGAGACAGAAAGGGGGGGAGAGAGGGGGAGGGACAGAGAGACGGGGAGGGAGAGAGAGAGAGAGAGAAAGGGGGGGGAAGAGAGAGAGAGAGAGAGAGAGAGAGAGAGAGAGAGAGAGAGAGAGAGAGAGAGAGAGAGAGAGAGAGAGAGAGAGAGAAGGAAGAGAGGGAGAGAGAGGGGAGTGTGGGAGTAGAAATATATGATAAATTATCTGCTAGGAAAATACAAAATTGAAACTGGTAGTAAGATTATCGCAGGAATGTCAACAGACAAGACCAGACTAGGAGTACCGACGCCGCCTCCTTGGCACGAACATTACCACAACGTTCTCTCAGCGCCCTCTGTGTCTTTGAGTACTTCGTGGCACTTCCTTGAGACTGATCAGTCTCCGGGAGTCGGTGCTGCCTCTCCAAGGTGCTAACACAATACTCGGAATTCCAGAGCAAAGGACTATCTAAGTCGAGAAGCCTTGCACTTCTATATGCTCGACTCTACCTAAAGCCAGTCTTAAAATAGGTAAATGTATCTCGAGTGAGAAATATTTAGCTTATTTTTGAATAATTCCAACTGGGGCCGTAATTAGCTTTACAGCGCTTGGGGGTCGTAGTCTTTAAGGGCCCGGGTTCGATTCCAGGTGGAGGCGGAAACATATCGGCACAGTTTATTTCACCTTGCTGCACCTGTTCACCGAGCAGTAAATAGGTGGCTGGGAGTTAGAGAGCTGCTTCCTGGGGATGTGTGTGTGTGTGTGTGTGTGTGTGTGTGTGTGTGTGTGTGTGTGTGTGTGTGTGTGTGTGTGTGTGTGTGTGTGTGTGTGTGTGTTCGAGAAATATATGTAGTGCATATATAATAGAGGAAACCAAAGTTGAATAGAAAGGCGGGGTCAAAGAGCTAAGAGCTCGATTATGCAGCCACAAATAGTAAACACACACACACACACACACACTAAAAATCACAATAACATGTGTTTTGAGAAAGTATTGGCGTGCACAGACGAGAGTTCAATCCCACGGCATTGCCTCATTATTTTTCCCTCCGACACACGCAGGCAGCACAGAGGAATGTGTGTGTGTGTGAGAGATCCTTGACCTGACGAACTCGCTGGCACCTCTCTCCCCTCCCCCGCCCCCCCCCCCCCCCCTGTGGCCACGAACAAGAGGCACCTCTTGGTTATGCACGAGGTGTAGGGGAAACCTCTAGGTGACATTCAGGCAACATTCAGGGCAACATTCAGGCAACCTTTCTGACCTTACGTAAATATCTCTAGACAAGAGCGAGCCAGTGATGGAGTGAGAGGTGATTGGGCACATCCGGGTCACGGGATGCGCCATATTGGATCAGTAGGTCTCCTGGTCTCCAGCTCCTGGCCTCCCTCCCTGTGTCTGGTGTAGCCTCGTGTACAATGCTAGGAGAAGGGGTGGTGTTGGTGTAATATATTCTTGATATGTGTGTATATCACGAAAATAAACACGTAATTAAGAATGTGACAATGTCAGACCACGGAGGAAAATGAAACAGGAATTTCCTTAAGTACTTTCGTATATTAAATACATCTTCAGAAGGAATGAAGATGTATTCCTTGTGAAGATGTATTTAATATACGAAAGTACTTAAGAAAATTCCTGTTTCATTTTCTTCCGTGGTCTGACATTGTCATATTCTTGATATATATATATATGAAAGCCCATCAAGGATTAACATCTGCAGTGATACTGTAGATAACACAAATTGTCCAGCGCGTTCCTTGCCTTTCAGTTGCCGAAATAATTAATAGTTAATAATATATTAAATAATTAATATAAATAATAATTAATAGTTAATTAATAGTTAAATAATTAATAATTAATTCTTGCATGACGCCGCGTCGTCATCATGAGGGGTTGCCAGGTGTCGGCAGTTCACCAGCACCGACATTCAGGGCCCAGTTATATATATATGATTCATGCCATATATGACCGCTCTCGTGCATGGCGTCTATATAGAGACCTGCCGTGGGTGCCTCTCTTGCCATATTTACATCACATTATCTACTGGTTGACCCGTAAATAAATAAATCTCGATAAATTATGGCAAGGTTACTTATTGGTCGTGTTAGGGCGGATGTTTTCCAGGTGGACGCGGGCGATGATTGGGTGTTCGGCCGAGCGTTCGCTATAGGCAGGTGTGAGGGCACAGAGTGGTCGCTACAGGCAGGTGTGAGGGCATAGTGGTCGCTATAGGCAGGTGTGAGGGCAGAGAGTGGTCGCTATAGGCAGGTGTGAGGGCACAGAGTGGTCGCTATAGGCAGGTGTGAGGGCACAGAGTGGTCGCTATAGGCAGGTGTGAGGGCACAGAGTGGTCGCTATAGGCAGGTGTGAGGGCACAGAGTGGTCGCTATAGGCAGGTGTGAGGGCACAGAGTGGTCGCTATAGACAGGTGTGAGGGCATAGAGTGGTCGCTATAGGCAGGTGTGAGGGCACAGAGTGGTCGCTATAGGCAGGTGTGAGGGCACAGAGTGGTCGCTATAGGCAGGTGTGAGGGCATAGTGGACGCTATAGACAGGTGTGAGGGCACAGAGTGGTCGCTATAGGCAGGTGTGAGGGCACAGAGTGGTCGCTATAGGCAGGTGTGAGGGCACAGAGTGGTCGCTATAGGCAGGTGTGAGGGCATAGAGTGGTCGCTATAGGCAGGTGTGAGGGCACAGAGTGGTCGCTATAGGCAGGTGAGAGACCGCGGGGCTTTCCCGCCCCCCTCTCCGCCCGCCCAAAATTAATTTCATGCAGTGTTGCCTAATCGCGATCCAATCCTCTTGCTGGGGTGGGGGAGAGGTGTACCCCTGGGGTATACTATGGCTCCCCATCACCCCTAGGGTATACTATGGCTCCCCATCACCCCTGGGGGTATACTATGGCTCCCCATCACCCCTGGGGGTATACTATGGCTTCCCATCACCCCTGGGGGTATACTATGGCTCCCCATCACCCCTGGGGGTATACTATGGCTCCCCATCACCCCTGCGGGTATACTATGGCTTCCCATCACCCCTGGGGGTATACTATGGCTCCCCATCACCCTTGGGGGTATACTATGGCTCCCCATCACCCCTGGGGGTATACTATGGCTCCCCATCACCCCTGGGGGTATACTATGGCTCCCCATCACCCCTGGGGGTATACTATGGCTCCCCATCACCCCTGGGGGTATACTATGGCTCCCCATCACCCCTGGGGGTATACTATGGCTCCCCATCACCCCTGGGGGTATACTCCAGCCGGCTCAGGTGTTGTGAGGTGCAAGGCTACACCCCCCCCCTCGTCCTGGGGTGGGGGTTGGGGGGGGAGCCAGGGGGGGACACACATCCGGCCCTCATCAGATAAGATTCGGTAAATCACTTGACGGACGATCTGTCTTCCGTCAAGTGACGGTGATCCCGTCTTCTCTGTGGCTTTTGACGGAATGTTTTCTTTAGTTTGTTTTGTTCCTTTTACATGTGTTTTCTGTCTGTCTGTCTGTCTGTCTGTCTGTCTGTCTGTCTGTCTGTCTGTCTGTCTGTCTGTCTGTCTGTCTGTCTGTCTGTCTGTCTGTCTCTCTGTCTGTCTCTCTGTCTGTCTCTCTGTCTCTCTGTCTCTGTCTCTGTCTCTGTCTCTGTCTCTGTCTCTGTCTCTGTCTCTCTCACTCTCTCACACACCCCCCCCCCCACACACACACACACCCCCACCACTACAGTGAGGAGTGGAGGTACTCCCCCCCCCCCCCCCCCGCCACACTAACAGGAGTAAGAGAGGTAAAAACAAAGGAGGATTAGTGGAACATTGCAGGAAGCTCTTGACGAGCTCGAGGAGTGGGCAGACGTGGTTGCTAAATGTCAACACCAACAAGTGCAAGGTAATAACGGTGGGAAAGGGAGATAGAAGACTTAAAGGAATCTACACCGTGAGAGGAATGCAACTTGAGGAATCTGAAAGAAATAAGGACATTCCAGCACACGCAACGGAAGCACATATAATTAGGATAATATAGGTAATATAATTGTAGTTGGCAATAATATAAAAGAGAAATGCTGTTGACCAGACCACACACTAGAAATTGAAGGGACGACGACGTTTCGGTCCGTCCTGGACCATTCTCAAGTCGATTGTCAATTTCTAGTGTGTGGTCTGGTCAACATACTTCAGCCACGTTATTGTGACTCATCGCCTGCAAGAGAAATGCTCTTAAAAACCTAAACAAGGTGCTTGACGGTAATGAACATACCTTATAGAAGGTCAATACTATACTATGCAGCTATAGTATACAGCCGGTCGGCCGAGCGGACAGCACGCTGGACTTGTGATCCTGTGGTCCCGGTTTCGATCCCGGGCACCGGCGAGAAACAGTGGGCAGAGTTTCTTTCACCCTATGCCCCTGTTACCAAGCAGTAAAATAGGTACCTGGGTGTTAGTCAGCTGTCACGGGCTGCTTCCTGGGGATGGAGGGCTGGTCGAGGACCGGGCCGCGGGGACACTAAACAGCTCCGAAATCATCTCAAGATAACCTCAAGAAGATAACACCAGCATGGAGCCCCCACTATACGAGGTTGATAGCATCAGTAAGCCCGTGCTAACTACCCACGCTGAAGACCACACTGCAAATACAGAGGTGCACCTCAACTGACGATTCATATTAGCTAGAAGGAAAGGTTTGGCCATTTTGAGGGAGTTGCGCCATCTGAAGCAGAGTGAAAACCATTAGGGAGACATATTTACGTCCTGTGGCTGGTCCGGGGAGACTCCGCCCTCTCTAAATTATGGTGTTTCTCTCCTTCTGGGAACCTCTCGTGTAAAGAGCCTTCTTGGCTTCCACCTGCACTAACAAACTTTGTTTTTTTGGAGAATTATAAAATAATAATTTTTTATGAAACGAGGCTTGAGATTTGATCCGTCCCTGCGACCCGCGAGGCTTCAAGTTGCTGTTGCACAGCGCCTCTAACACGGTTGTTATCAGGGGGGGGGGTTATACAGTGAAACTTGGTTATTTGAACCAGCCTGATACTTGCTTACCGTCGAACAGACCCCCCCAACCACTCCCTGACAGAACAAACAGCCGACCTCGGTAGCCACACTCCCGCTACCGTCGATCGACCAGCAATGGAAACTGTACTGCTTGCAATTATTTGGGAGATCACCGTGGTTAGTGTCTGGCTCTGGGAGAGGGGTTCAGTGTCAACTTTATTTCCGGGGTAAGGTTCACACTGCCTAGTTGTCGTGAGTACACAGCCGCACTCAGCCGCTGTGACTCCCCGCATTCTCCTTACTGTGGGATGATTTCTCAATCCCTCTTAGTTGTAGTCCACGATCACCCAAATTATAGTCGTGTCTTTCTCTCTCTAGCCAGGAAGCCTCACCAGGACAAGAGCAAAATCCAGCTAACAAACATAACGTTTAATACATAAGAACATACACAATATACATACGGGAATAGTTATAAAACAATGCAACCTACCAACTACCAACTCCCTACAGTGTGGGAAGTTACCAGTTGGTAGTAGTTGACTGCTACCAACTGATAACACTCCAATATCGCCTCATGTCTCCAACCTATAACTGTATCAAGCTGTTGCTTAAACTTCAGCCTACAACCTTCTGCTCCCTTCACTGCTTTAGGCTACAATACAGGACATATAAAATATTCACATATTTCCTACTCTACAAAAAGCATCAATCTCTCACTTTGCACTGTGCCTTTCATGCCAGAACGCAATCAAGCACTCCCTTAAACATCAACGTGTCCGTAAGATCCTCTGTTCCATTACTCGAGGTTCCCCTAGTACAATCATCAATCTGGGTCATCAAAATATCACGTAAGGTCCTCCTACAGTTCCTGCAGTTCCTCCAATCAGCTGCACATGAAGTCATCCTTAAATGTCAGTGACGCTCCTCCACCACTTCACACAAGATCCGTGTAACTCCCCACAATCCTTGAAGGTTCACTGTGTCACTGGAGTTCCACTCCTCAACTCGAATTCTTGTACCACCTTGCAGTTCAGCTGATACTCCTCCTCCGGTACGAAGTTCTCTCACTAACTTCTCCCACACAAACGTTGCAGTTCTCCCACACAAACCTGCAAATCCATCATCATGCCATAATAAATGTTTTCCCCAACAAAACATAATTAAATATATTCACAGAAAATAAAACTCCTCCATCTCTTTAAATACTAATGCGTTGCCACGATGGTCCTCCCCCATCTTGGACGAGTCCACACTGGGAACATGTCTTGACGCGACGCTAGGGGGTCTGCCCCTCAGTCAGCACTTGACCTTCGGCAAGGGAGGATGTACCACTCCCTCTATCATGGTCTCTTATCTCTAACCGTTTATTTTAGCTCACTTCCACAATAAAAATGTATATGGTACATGCATAAACACTTGCCATGATCGCTGGGCACATGATCAAGCACAGGCAACTATTATAACAACTGCTACATGAGCTTACCGCAGAATTCGTAGCTCAGGGGCGGTCAACTCTGGCCCTCCAAGATGCGTCCTTTAAGACGTCCAACAAAGTTTCTTTAAGACTGCCTCACAGCTCTTCTGCTCCTGACTTGAGTACACAGAGTCGCCCAGCAGGCTCCACAACAGAAACACCTGATTGACTTGAAGATAGAGTTCCAGAAAGGCGCGACCAACGCACACTTCCAGGTTCCCTCAATTTATCAAAAACATAGAAGAAATGGTGTACGAAGTTCCCTTACAGCTTCTTTACACTTGACATCAAGTAGCCTTCACTTCAGCTCTAACACAGGACTCTCTACCCTTCCTTCTCCCGGGAGATCACGATGTACAGACCATCTCTGACGACTGCTGTAACTCAAGTGAAGTCACGACTTCCTGCTAGCGCCACTTCACGTTTCCAAAGTTTCTACATCTCATTTCATGTCACTTATTTAAATGTTCATCCTCTGCTCATATTTTTAAATTATTCACTGACGTTTTTTATATATTTAATATATATACATCTTTCCTCTGACCTCTCAATCAGGTCCGGAAGGCAGAATAACTCTCACAAAGGTAGACTCGTTCCCACCCAGGCTACATGGGGTCATAACAGAGTGAAATGGCAGAGCTCTTGATTATGTTCTAGCATGGCAGTGGCCTTCAGGCGCACAGAGAGAGGCGACTGACAACGTTGGACCAATTTGTCCACAACCATTACCCTCTCATTTATAATAAACATAATCTGTTATTATTGTGGTAGGGATAGCTGCGAGGATTTTATCCAAAACATTGTTATAACTGTCTTATTTGATTGCAGGCACACGGCGATCGAGGAGGAGGGCGATGGCCCCGCGCGCGGTGAGCTGGACATGGCAGCTGGCAAGCGCCATCAGCACCCTCCTGCGTCCTTCCGCGAAGAGCTGGCCACTCACGACCCTGGCTACTTCAGGAAGGACTCGAGGACGCCTGAAGAACGCTCCACCAACCATGCCGTTGTTGAGGTGCGTCCCGCCGGAACTTCCTACAACAGTGTGCACTTAGCAAGCTCCTGCTCCAGTGCTACTGGTAGCGACGCATGTGTAGCGGGACCCCGAACGAACGCTACTCTAAATAGCGGCACATGCTTGCCCAGTGGATCCAACGATGCGGACAGACTAACAGACAACACTTATGCCAAAGAAACTACTGCCAATAGCTCTGGGGGTATAGATGGCAGCACGTGCCATAGTCCTCATCGAAGTAGAGAAGCGTGCTCATCGACGATTTTGAAGACTTCCGCCACGACTGCCACCATTCCTGGAGGCATCAACACCTGTAGCAGACTAGACATGTGTGGCAGGCCTAACGCATGCAGCTCCCTCAACACATCTAGTAGCCCAAATATAAGCAGAACGTTAGATACGACTGGTAGCCCCAATACATGTATCACGCTAGACACGTCAAGTAGCCCCAATACATGCAGCACACTGGACACATCAAGTAGCCCCAATACATGCAGTGTGCTAGACACAAGTAGCCCTAATACATGCAACATCCTGGACACGTCAAGTAGTCCCAATACATGCAACACGCCAGACATATCAAGTAGCCCCAATACATGCAGCACGCTAGACACAACAAGTAGCCCCAACACCAGCAGCACACTGGAGACGTCGTGTAGCTCGAGCAGCGGCAGGACGCTGGACATCACAGGTAGCTCCAGCACAGCCCAAACTCTCGACACACCTGCCAGCCCTGGCACGGCGATGCCCAGTAGTGTGAACACTCCAGGCGTTCAGAATTGTGTTCCTAAACCTTCCATACATGGTCAGCCGGGCGCTGATAGTAGTAGAGGCGAGTGCAGAGCTACCGATAAGATAAGCACTGATAACCTAGCTGAGTCAACAGCTAGACTGCATATCGGCGGATGTGGTGATGGAGGCAGCCAGTCTGTGAGAGGCAGTGAGGGAGGGATTACGATAGTCACCGAGACTCCCAAAACAGTGACTGAGAAGAAGGAAGTGATAGGGGTTAGTACAGTGCCGGGGATAGGAGACTCTGTGCCAGAAAGTGACTTCCCGACCACCATAGCCATACCGACGCCGACTAGTGCCGGCTGGAGCTTCATGGAACACAAACCTAGTCGTAGTGTGTGCGAGGAACTTCGCCAGTTGTCCCGAGTCAACTCCCTGGTAGAAAGAGGGTCACTAGCCAATATCCGCTCAAACTCCGTCGACGAGAACGGCCCATATGCGTCGGGTCGCAGCTCTGGGGCCGGGACTGGCGTGTCCTCGCGTCGCGGGACCCATATTGCTAAGCTCATACAGTCCAAAAGTATGAACATGGGGGACAGACCCATCTACCCAAACGTGCCGTTCTCACCGTACGGTTCGCCGTGCTCCTCTCCAAGATTAAGACGTCGTCCGCTCAAAGAGTCTCGCTGCGTGAGCATTGAGAAGAATGGGGAATATGTGCAGCTCAACCAGTACAAGCTCAAGGAGGCCATTGGCCAGGTGAGTACATTCTCCCACACAGTATCAACAGCTTATAGTCACTTTTGGCTTTGTAACTGGGTTGTTTCGTTCTACTATGTGTCATGGGCTGCTGATCATGCCTTCCACATGTGTAGGGTGGGGTCCACATGTGTAGGGTGGGGTCCACATGTGTAGGGTGGGGTCTATATGTGTAGGGTGGGGTCCACATGTGTAGGGTGGGGTCTATATGTGTAGGGTGGGGTCTATATGTGTAGGGTGGGGTCTATATGTGTAGGGTGGGGTCCACGTGTGTAGGGTGGGGTCCACGTGTGTAGGGTGGGGTCCACGTGTGTAGGGTGGGGTCTATATGTGTAGGGTGGGGTCCACATGTGTAGGGTGGGGTCCACATGTGTAGGGTGGGGTCCACATGTGTAGGGTGGGGTCCACATGTGTAGGGTGGGGTCTATATGTGTAGGGTGGGGTCTATATGTGTAGGGTGGGGTCTATATGTGTAGGGTGGGGTCCACGTGTGTAGGGTGGGGTCCACGTGTGTAGGGTGGGGTCCACGTGTGTAGGGTGGGGTCTATATGTGTAGGGTGGGGTCCACATGTGTAGGGTGGGGTCCACATGTGTAGGGTGGGGTCCACGTGTGTAGGGTGGGGTCCACGTGTGTAGGGTGGGGTCCACGTGTGTAGGGTGGGGTCCACGTGTGTAGGGTGGGGTCCACGTGTGTAGGGTGGGGTCCACGTGTGTAGGGTGGGGTCCACATGTGTAGGGTGGGGTACACGTGTACAGTGGGGTCAACATGGATACAGCCTTCCTATAGTGATCTCATAAAGCCATGCATGGGTTGACCTGCACTTCTTATACTCCTCAAGCTCAGCCTGGAGCCAGGCTTGATTTATCATAACTTGGTCCAACAGGGTATTGCTTGGAGCGGCCCGCAGGCTCACATATCCACTACAACCCGGTGGGTCCGGCACTTCTTGCAGAAACCTATCTAATTGGACTGACAATATTTCTAATGCTTACTAATGAACAGCCGATGACCTCTGTAACTATGGCACCTCTGTTAGTTTCCGGTTTGATTCTGCATTTCCTTCCCTATATTTTTCATTCCAGTATGTTGTTATTTTACTGTGCAAATTTGGGACTTGGCCTTCCACTATCTTGAGGTTATCTTGAGATGATTTCGGGGCTTTTAGTGTCCCCGCGGCCCGGTCCTCGACCAGGCCTCCACCCCCAGGAAGCAGCCCGTGACAGCTGACTAACACCCAGGTACCTATTTTACTGCTAGGTAACAGGAGCATAGGGTGAAAGAAACCTCTGCCCGCTCGCTGTTTCGAGCGGGCAGAGTTTCTTCCTTCATTGTTTCTCGCCGGCGCCTGGGATCGAACCCAGGTCCACAGGATCACAAGTCCAGCGTGCTGTCCGCTCGGCCGACCGGCTCCTATGGAAGTATCCACTTTCCAGTATCTTCCATGTATATATTATTTGATACCTCTCCTCGTCTCCTTTCCAAAGAGTACATATTGAGAACTTTGAGACGGTCCCAATAATTTAAGTGTTTCATCGCGTCGATGCGTGCCGTATATGTTCTCTGTATCCCCTCTTAATTCAGAAATCTCTCTCTCTTGCTCTGAAGGGGGAAGTGAGTTCCAGGCAGAACTCAAGACAGAACAGTACCAGCGATTTGAGTAGTGTTAACATCTTTTACGTGTTGCTTTCCTTCTACCAGAAGATCCGATGGTGTTTTGAACTCTGTATTTCGTTTAATTTTTAAATTTTGGCCATACTTAAATACCTGGAACTTATCGCTGTTAAACATCATGTTTTTTTCCGTCGCCCAATAGAAGTCTTCATTAATTTGGGCTGGTAGTTCTTTGTCAGTCTTCTACAGACGTAATTTTCAGGATGATTTTATGTTGTCATCTGGAAAGGGATGACACGAAGTTGTGACAAGTGTTTTTGTATGTATCTGATGTGAGAATGAGAAAAGGCAGTGGTGCAAGGACTGTGCTCTGGGGTACAGAGCAGTGGTGCAAGGACTGTGCTCTGGGGTACAGAGCAGTGGTGCAAGGACTGTGCTCTGGGGTACAGAGCAGTGGTGCCAGGACTGTGCCCTGGGGTACAGAGCTTTTCACTGCGCTTGGCTTGACTTTTTATTTGATCGACTGTTACTTTTTGCATTCTTTTTGACAAAATTTTAAATCCATTTCTGTATTTTACTGTCCCCGCCTGAATATACTACTACCGTGTCTACTCACCTAGTTGTGCTTGCGGGGGTTGAGCTCTGGCTCTTTGGTCCCGCCTCTCAACTGTCAATCAACAGGTGTACAGGTTCCTGAGCCTACTGGGCTCTATCATATCTACACTTGAAACTGTGTATGGAGTCAGCCTCCACCACATCACTGCCTAATGCATTCCATCCATTAACTACTCTGACACTGAAAAAGTTCTTTATAACATCCCTGTGGCTCATGTGGGTACTCAGTTTCCACCTGTGTCCCCTTGTTCGCGTACCACTAGTGTTGAATAGTTTATCCTTGTTTACTCGGTCGATTCCCCTGAGGATTTTGTAGGTTGGGATCATGTCTCCCCTTACTCTTCTGTCTTCCAGTGTCGTAATGTGCATTTCCCGCAGCCTTTCCTCGTAACTCATGCCTCTTAGTTCTGGGACTAGTCTAGCGGCATACCTTTGGACTTTTTCCAGCTTCGTCTTGTGCTTGACAAGGTACGGGCTCCATGCTGGGGCCGCATACTCCAGGATTGGTCTTGTGTGTGTGCGTGTGCGTGTGCGTGCGTGTGCGTGTGCGTGTGCGTGTGCGTGTGTGTGTGTGTGTGTGTGTGTGTGTGTGTGTGTGTGTGTGTGTGTGTGTGTAAGAGAAGGCAAGTTTCACCACCTGCTGGTGTAGACAGCGCTGCAGCAGCACCTTCAGTATGCTGTACTATCATCTTTAATTCCCGGCGAAGCGCTCTTGGTCAGCACCACCTGCTGCTGCTGCTCCTGCTGCTGCTCCTGCTGCTGCTCCTGCTGCTGCTCCTGCTACTGCTGCTCCAGCTGCTGCTGCTGCTGCTCCTGCTCCAGCTGCTGCTGCTGCTTGACGTCAACACGGTACCCTTCCTCCCAGCCCGCGCCACACTCAACTGTTCCACTCAAGTCTTCTATTCAGTTGTTCCAATTGCTTGTTCCATCAAATTGGTTCACACTTGCCACTCTTACTGGTTCCACCCAATTGTTCAACTCTCGCTTGTTTCACAGTGGCCGTGTTCCCTCTGGTGTTCACCTCACACCTCGCTTCACTCACCAGCTTTACCTGTCATATCCTCCATCTGTCCGGCCTCATGAACACTGGTCAAATGCTCCGTAGTCCAGCCGCCAAGCTTGTTTAGGAATGAGAAAGACTTGACACCATCCAATTGTTACCGTCTCCTGGCGGTAAGTTCGCGCCAGAGTTCGCGCCAAAATGTAAGCGATGCAGCGACGCTAGATTCCCCGGATGTGGAGGGACAAGATAATTGGCTGCATGGGAGTAGTGAGATTAGCCAATGGAGTAGTGATGTGAGATCACGTGATCGCTGGACAGCTCCTGAATGGTGCTTCCCAGGCAGGCGGGAACACGCCGTATTGCCTTTTTTTAGAACAAAATCAGAACAGATTTTGCAAGTTGCCGTGCAAGTGAGGAGATGTCGGGAGCCACAGCCTCAAGTATTAGAGTTGGGCAGGAAGACCACAGTGGCCGCTTCGCAGCTTAAGCCTCCATTAGCTGGACGTTGTTTCTAGGACCAGTCGTGGCCAGTGGAGATCAGCAGTGGGAATGACAAGACGAGCTGTGAGCTACAGCTTGGTGCCTTCTGGCGTGTATGTGTCCCCTCACATGATAGTGAGGGAGTCCAGTCTCCCCCTCACTCGGGTTATGATGTAAACACCTCATGAAATCTTTCATTAGAGTTCCTCACATACCTCATTATCACTCTCTGTGAGAGCTCCCCCCTCCCCCTTATTTCCTCAATCTGGGAACATGGACTTTTTTCCCCTTATGTGACTATAAAACAGCTTTGGTTGTTCCTTAGTCTTTGAAGAGGTCATTTTTAAATTACCTCTGAGCTGTTCTCGTAACTCGAGTGCTTCTCCCTCCCGTGGTGGTGGTGCTCCCTCGTGATGGGGGTCTGGCATTCATTGTGGTTGAGAAGGGAGGTCTGTGTTCTCCAACATGAGTCCCCGCCTCGTCTTGCAAGGCTGACTGTCAATATTGCATGATGGATGCACGGACGTCAACATTATCTTCCCGCCAAACACACACCGAAACTACGACGTTGGTACAACGTTCGAACAAGTTTTAACACCTCCTAACCAGTTATAACAACCAATATAGCAAGTTGTAACAACGTTCTAATACGTCATAAACACGTTAAGCCAAGCTGTAACAACTTTATTACAAGTTGTAACAAGCGGAAAATAGAGACAGTTTCGGTTTGTGTTTCCAGGGTTTGTCTCAATATGGGAGTGAACCTTTTTTTTTTTTTTTAACTAGTCCGCTGTTTTTTCCTGCTGTTTAGAGTCGTTATTTTTCGATGTATATACATGTTGTTTCATTGACAATATACTAATGATAATTCATTTGACGGGGGACAGGAAGCCAGTGTATATATATATACTTTAGTCTTGAGTCGATGTCCCCCTTAAAAGGTGGAACTACTGACCCTCCCCAGGATTAATTGCTAGGTGAACAAAGCCATTGCGTGAAAGGGAACGTGCCCAACCACTTCGGTCTCGGCCGGGAATCGAACTCTGGCATTGCCGATTGTGATTCGAAAACGAATCCTGGGGTTTTGACAGAAGCATTTTGGCCCGTCCTCATCAACACCAGCCCGTCCTCATCACCACCAGCCCGTCCTCATCAACACCAGCCCGTCCTCATCACCACCAGCCCGTCCTCATCACCACCAGCCCGTCCTCATCAACACCAGCCCGTCCTCATCACCACCAGCCCGTCCTCATCACCACCAGCCCGTCCTCATCAACACCAGCCCGTCCTCATCAACACCAGCCCGTCCTCATCACCACCAGCCCGTCCTCATCACCACCAGCCCGTCCTCATCACCACCAGCCCGTCCTCATCACCACCAGCCCGTCCTCATCAACACCAGCCCGTCCTCATCACCACCAGCCCGTCCTCATCAACACCAGCCCGTCCTCATCATGGGAAGTGATCAGTGTGGGGGATGATGTAGGGGTGTTGGGGGTGTGTGGGGTGTGTTGGGGTGTGTGGGAGTGGGGGTATTGCACATCTGTGGATCAAGATAACCTTGAGAGACAGTTACAGGATCAAGTACCATCCCAGAACCAGTCATTACAGGAGGCCATTAAGACGTCCTGCTTAACTAGCTCTTGGTGGGGATGAAGGAGGGTGTTGGTGGTGGCAGGTAATAAGTGATGGTGACAGGAGCCTCCATCACCATCACCACCACCATCACCACCATTCCTGCCCTCCACCGTGGTGCCCACTGGCCATGGAAGCAAAGAGCTTTTTACTCCCGAGCCTGAGGTCAGGCTCCTCTCGTCATAACTTGATCTAAAGGACTGTTGCTTGGGGCGTCCCACAGGCCCACATAGCCAGTACCGTCCCAGGCGCCGGCGAGAAACAATGGGCAGAGTTTCTGTCACCCTATGCCCCTGTTACCTAGCAGTAAAATAGGTACCTGGGTGTTAGTCAGCTGTCACGGGCTGCTTCCTGGGGGTAGAGGCCTGGTCGAGGACCGGGCCGCGGGGTCACTAAAAGCCCCGAAATCATCTCAAGATAACCTCAAGTACAATCACGATTGTATTGGACATGTGGCCGTAATTGTCGGGACTGGCACATTTGGTGCTAATTCCGGCACTTCCTGCAGGCTCTGGTGTGATTGATGCTTGAACACGTTCACGTTTGTTCAAGCAATATGTTGTGTATATGTTTGGTGAACATTGAAGAGTCGTGTTCAGAGTGTTCTCTGGTTATATTCACCTGTTCTTCTACAATTGGTGGGAGTTCTTGTACCTTAAGGGGGGCCTGACAGCTGAGTGGATAGCGCTCCGGATTCGTAGTCGTGAGGTTCCGGGTTCGATCCCCCGGTGAAGGCGGAAACAAATAGGCAAGAGTTTCTTTTACCCTGATGCGCCTGTTCACCTAGCAGTAAATAGGTACCTGGGAGTTAGCTGCTATGTGCTGCTTCCTGGGGAATGTGTAACAAAAAGGAGGACCGGGCCGCGGGGACGCTAAGGTCCGAAATCATCTCAAGATAACCTCAAGATAGATCCTGCAGATCCTGCAATTGCAGGTGGTGTGTTATGGCCACTTTGGTTGCTTTAATCTGTGCTATTCGTCATTTTAGTTGCAATTTGTTCAGCTCCATTTGCAGCGTCGTTCCCTAGTATTCCTACATGACTCGGGGCCCCGCTGACGGGGCGCTCCACGACCTTCGAGCGTTTGCTTTACCGCTGCACTATTTGTGCTCAGATGGATGTTGCACAAAGCACTCTTTGTTGCAAAGGTTCATTGCCAGGTGTCTGATCTGTGTGCACGATAAGGTGTTATCCAGGTTCAGCAAGACTGTGTTCTCAACACTTGTCAATAACTATCATCACTATCCTTTCAGGTCACAAACAAACAAAATATCACAGCCAAAGATGTCGATGATATGCTTGAAAATTTGAGTTACGTTAGTACTATAGAAATTGTTCCCGAGAGACTGATAATACCTCTTGAAGAAACAAAGAAATAATCGGATTAACTAACCCTCTCCTGTTACTCATCATTGTAGAGATGAATATAGAAGGATGCTCATCATCTGAGAGCTTGGCGCACCTCACCCGTCTGTACACCTGGAGACACAACCATCTGCAGATAGGAAATGTTATTGTTGAGAGATTTGAATGGGTCTGAGTTGGCGAACGTTGGTACTTTTGCTACTGTGATGTGGGACTCTACTGTCAGCCAGGGCCACTCCCTAGTGCCAGCCAGGGCCACTACCTAGTGCCAGCCAGGGCCACTACCTAGTGCCAGCCAGGGCCACTACCTAGTGCCAGCCAGGGCCACTACCTAGTGCCAGCCAGGGCCAATCCCTAGTGCCAGCCAGGGCCACTCCCTAGTGCCAGCCAGGGCCACTCCCTAGTGCCAGCCAGGGCCACTCCTTACTACCAGCCAGGGCCACTCCCTAGTGCCAGCCAGGGCCACTCCTTACTACCAGCCAGGGCCACTCCTTACTACCAGCCAGGGCCAATCACTCGTGCCAGCCAGGGCCACTCCTTACTACCAGCCAGGGCCAATCACTCGTGCCAGCCAGGGCCACTCCTTACTACCAGCCAGGGCCAATCACTCGTGCCAGCCAGGGCCACTCCTTACTACCAGCCAGGGCCAATCACTCGTGCCAGCCAGGGCCACTCCTTACTACCAGCCAGGGCCAATCACTCGTGCCAGTCAGAATTAGCAGAGTAATTACCTTCGTCTCCAGGGAAAGAAGTGGAGAACTTTGATATACGTGTCTTTATGAGTGTGGCTGAGGGGATGGGGGGGGGGATTGGCTGCTGGTAGGGGGTGTGGGGGGCCGTGTTGGGGGTTGTGGGGGTGACCGAGACGGGGTGTGGGGGGGGATGCAGGGGATCTCCCGCTACGGTTGTGCTTGCTCTGGTGTCTCCAGAGGTCATGGCCTCCGTCAAAGTGGGTCTAACACGTGGATGGCTCTGAGTGGTTCGTGTGGCCTTATTGATGCTCACCAATTGGTTGTCAGAGTGACAATATGGGCGAGTGGTCTTTGGCTGCGGTATTGGACACTCCCGCTTGAGGGTCGAGTGTGGGATACCACTCTCTTGCCTCACAAAGGTAGCCCTTGGCAGTTGGGTCGTTTAGGCTCAAGACAAATGGCTAAAAGTTATAATTCGTGTTGAGTACTCCCGTCGACCGAGCGGACAGCACGCTGGACTTGTGATCCTGTGGTCCCGGGTTCGATCCCGGGCGCCGGCGAGAAACAATGGGCAGAGTTTCTTTCACCCTATGCCCCCTGTTACCTAGCAGTAAAATAGGTACCTGGGTGTTAGTCAGCTGTCACGGACTGCTTCCTGGGGGTGGAGGCCTGGTCGAGGACCGGGCCGCGGGGACACTAAAGCCCCGAAATCATCTCAAGATAACCTCCTAGGGTGTGGTAGACTAACATACTAATAATACGCATGTATTAGGGTGGTTGGTGTATGTATACAGGGTGTTGGTGCATGTTTAGTAAATGTCTGCAGTGTAATTTAGAGTTCACAGTGTGTACACTGTGGTGGAAGTGTTGAGGAGAGTGTTTAGCGTGTAGGGCTTGTGCTACACGCCTCTGGCTGGGTGTATAGTGTGTGGGTGTTGATACCTGTGTCAGCTGTGTGGCCTTATAACCTCCGTGCGTGTTTGGGTGGTATGGAGTAGTGTAGGTGTAGCCTGAGGTGGGGGGTGGTATCCACAGGTGGGTGGTGCGTTGTTAACACCTTACCTGTTACCTCCACCTCCACCTTCCCTTCCTCCCGGGTCTCATTATCTCCTGAGTTATTCATTCAACATTTTTTGTTCTTCTGTATTGCTTATCTATGTCTCGGTTCTTTGTTCAGTCTGTTGTTGCTGTACCTCGTCTGCTGGAGCTGTCCCCCTCCCCTCCCTCGTCTGCTGGAGCTGACCCCCCTCCCTCCCTCGTCTGCCGGAGCTGTCCCCTCCCCTCCCTCGTCTGCCGGAGCTGTCCCCCCCCCTCCCTCGTCTGCCGGAGCTGTCCCCCCCCCCTCCCTCGTCTGCCGGAGCTGACCCCCCTCCCTCCCTCGTCTGCCGGAGCTCCCCCCCCCCCCTCCCTCGTCTGCCGGAGCTGACCCCCCCTCCCTCCCTCGTCTGCCGGAGCTGTCCCCCCCCCTCCCTCGTCTGCCGGAGCTGTCCCCCCCCTCCCTCGTCTGCCGGAGCTGTCCCCCCCCCCTCCCTCGTCTGCTGGAGCTGTCCCCCCCCCTCCCTCGTCTTCCAGAACTGCCCCCCCTCGTCTTCCAGAACTGCCAGGCGGCAGGGAACGTGGCCCCCCTACCCCCTTATAACCCCCCCCCCTACCCCCGCCCCCCAGCGCTGAGAAAAGTTTGGTGGGAACAGTTTTCCAATACGCCGCTCCGGAAGGAACCCATCATCTTGCCCTTTTTCCTTATAGTTAGGATAGATATAGCGGCTCCCAGGCGAGGCTATATAGGCCCCTGGCAGGGCTCCTGGGCCGGTCAACGGGCAACTCGTGCCTCAAACACAGCCCTGATTTATTCGGCCGTTGCTTTTAAAATTTCAAAAGAGTTTACTGTAGGTTGTCAGCTGATTGTGTTTGAAGTTTTATGGGAAGGTGCTTCACTCGCTTCCTGGGTTCGAAGCTTACGCTTTTATCTTATATATATCTTTCTCTTGTTTTCTCTTACGATCCCTTTCTTATTCCTATTATTACTTTATTGCACCTTATCTTCCGTACCTGTTGCCTTGATTTTTCTTCCTATAAGATTACCTTATCATATAATAATTTATATTTTTGAAAATTCCGTTTTCTATTGACCTGAATTTACATCGGTCTAGTGGTCTCCATGGGGGCAGGAAGCCTGCAGTTTGCCAAAGGTCCTCCCATTGTTCCAGGATAGGCGCTGGGTTATGAGGACGGGGTGAAAGAGCGATGCTCAACCACTTGGACCAACGGGGTATCGAACTCCGACCCTGCAAGAAGCGAAGCTCTATATCGTCCACTCCAAGGATCGTTATCTATGCGGCTCCGGTCTCTGACCAGGCCTCCTAGTCTGGTCAGTCAGGCTGTTAGGCGCCGCTGCTCGTAGACTGACGTACGAGTCACAGCCTGGTTGATCAGAAAGCATGTGGAAGTGTTCATAAAGTTCTCTTTGAACTATGTCTCTGGGAAAGCGCCAAGCCATTACGACTATATAGCACTGGGAAGGGGGTCAGGATAAGGATTTGGGATGGGACGGGGGAAAAGGAATGGTGCCCAACCACTTGGTGGACGGTCGGGGATTGAACGCCGACCTGCATGAAGCGAGACCGTCGCTCTACCGTCCACCCCAAGTGGTTGGGCGTTCTGGGGAGGAGAAAGGGTGAAAAGTGTTGGAGGGACACGGAGGGTAGTGTTGGAGGGACGCGGAGGGTAGTGTTGGAGGGACCCGGAGGGTAGTGTTGGAGGGACCCGGAGGACAGTGTTGGAGGGACCCGGAGGACAGTGTTGGAGGGACGCGGAGGGTAGTGTTGGAGGGACGCGGAGGGTAGTGTTGGAGGGACGCGGAGGGTAGTGTTGGAGGGACCCGGAGGGTAGTGTTGGAGGGACCCGGAGGGTAGTGTTGGAGGGACCCAGAGGACAGTGTTGGAGGGACCCGGAGGACAGTGTTGGAGGGACCCGGAGGACAGTGTTGGAGGGACGCGGAGGACAGTGTTGGAGGGACGCGGAGGGTAGTGTTGGAGGGACGCGGAGGGTAGTGTTGGAGGGACCCGGAGGGTAGTGTTGGAGGGACCCGGAGGGTAGTGTTGGAGGGACCCGGAGGGTAGTGTTGGAGGGACCCGGAGGGTAGTGTTGGAGGGACCCGGAGGACAGTGTTGGAGGGACCCGGAGGACAGTGTTGGAGGGACCCGGAGGACAGTGTTGGAGGGACCCGGAGGACAGTGTTGGAGGGACCCGGAGGACAGTGTTGGAGGGACCCGGAGGACAGTGTTGGAGGGACCCGGAGGACAGTGTTGGAGGGACCCGGAGGACAGTGTTGGAGGGACCCGGAGGACAGTGTTGGAGGGACCCGGAGGACAGTGTTGGAGGGACCCGGAGGACAGTGTTGGAGGGACCCGGAGGACAGTGTTGGAGGGACCCGGAGGACAGTGTTGGAGGGACCCGGAGGACAGTGTTGGAGGGACCCGGAGGACAGTGTTGGAGGGACCCGGAGGACAGTGTTGGAGGGACCCGGAGGACAGTGTTGGAGGGACCCGGAGGACAGTGTTGGAGGGACCCGGAGGACAGTGTTGGAGGGACCCGGAGGACAGTGTTGGAGGGACCCGGAGGACAGTGTTGGAGGGACCCGGAGGACAGTGTTGGAGGGACCCGGAGGACAGTGTTGGAGGGACCCGGAGGACAGTGTTGGAGGGACCCGGAGGACAGTGTTGGAGGGACCCGGAGGACAGTGTTGGAGGGACCCGGAGGACAGTGTTGGAGGGACCCGGAGGACAGTGTTGGAGGGACCCGGAGGACAGTGTTGGAGGGACGCGGAGGACAGTGTTGGAGGGACGCGGAGGACAGTGTTGGAGGGACGCGGAGGACAGTGTTGGAGGGACCCGGAGGACAGTGTTGGAGGGACCCGGAGGACAGTGTTGGAGGGACCCGGAGGACAGTGTTGGAGGGACGCGGAGGACAGTGTTGGAGAGAGGAAGCAGGTGTGTGGGAGGGTGGCTGGCGCCCTCCAGATGGCGGCCTATAAGCCTCCCACCAGCTGTGTTCAGTCTTGGTGAGCTATAAGCCTACACTCTCCCCCCCCCCACCCCACCCCCACCCCCTGTCACGTGGGGGGGTGGGGGTGTATTTTGTGTGCTCACCTAGCTGTGCTTACGGGGGTTGAGCTCTGGCTCTTTGGTCCTGCCTCTCAACTATCAATCAACTGATGTACAGGTTCCTGAGCCTATTGGGCTCTATCATATCTACACTTGAAACTGTGTATGGAGTCGGCCTCCACCACATCACTGCCTAATGCATTCCATTTGTCCACTCTCTGACACTAAAAAAGTTTTTTCTAACATCTCTATGGTTCATTTGGGCACTCAATTTCCACCTGTGTACCCTAGTGAGTGTGCCCCTTGTGTTAAATAGTCTGTCTTTATCTACCCTGTCAATTCCTCTGAGAATCTTGTATGTGATGATCATGTCCCCCCTAACTCTTCTGTCTTCTAACGAAGTGAGGTTTAATTCCCATAGTCTCTCCTCGTAGCTCATACCTCTCAGCTCGGGTACTAGTCTGGTGGCAAACCTTTGAACCTTTCCCAGTTTAGTCTTATGCTTGACTAGATATGGGCTCCATGCTGGAGCTGCATACTCCAGGATTGGTCTGACATATGTGGTATACAAAGTTCTGAATGATTCCTTACTGAAGTTTTTAAAGGCCGTTCTTATGTTAGCCAACCTGGCATATACCGCTGATGTTATCCTCTTGCTATGTGCTTCAGGGGGACAGATCTGGCATGATATCAACCCCCAGGTCTTTCTCTCTCTCTCTGACTCTTGAAGAATTTCATCTCCCAAATGATACCTTGTATCTGGCCTTCTGCTCCCTACACCTATCTTCATTACATTACATTTGCTTGGGTTAAACTCTAACAACCATTTGTTCGACCATTTCTGCAGCTTGTCCAGGTCTTCTTGAAGCCTCAAGCTGTCCTCCTTTGTCTTAATCCTTCTCATAATTTTGGCGTCGTCAGCAAACATTGAGAGGATTGAGTCTATACCTTCTGGGAGATCATTTACGTATATCAGAAACAGGATAGCTCCGAGTACAGAGCCCTGTGGGACTCCACTGGTGACTTCACGCCAATCTGAGGTCTCACCCCTCATTGTAACTCTCTGCTTCCTATTGTTTAGGTACTCCCTTATCCACAGGAGCGCCCTACCAGTTATTCCTGCCTGTTTCTCCAGCTTCTGTACCAGCCTCTTATTGGGTACTGTGTCAATGGCTTTCCGACAGTCCAAGAAAATGCAGGCCGCCGAGCCTTCTCTTTCTTGCTTAATCTTTGTCACCTGATCGTAGAATTCTATTAAGCCTGTAAGGCAAGATTTACCCTCCCTGAACCCATGTTGATGGGTTGTCACGAAGTCTCTTCTCTCCAGATGTGTTACTAGGTTTTTTCTCACGATCTTCTCCATCACCTTGCATGGTATACAAGTTAAGGACACTGGCCTGTAGTTCAGTGCCTCTTGTCTGTCACCCTTTTTGTATATTGGGACCACATTCGCCGTCTTCCATATTTCTGGTAGGTCTCCCCTCTCCAGTGACCTACTATATACTATAGAGAGTGGCAAGCAAAGTGCTCCTGCACACTCTTTCATTACCCATGGTGAGATTCCGTCTGGTCCAACAGCCTTACTCACGTCCAGATCCAACAGGTGCCTCTTGACCTCATCTCATGCAAATTTCGAACCCTTCCAAGGCCGCCTGGTTTACTGCCACCTCTCCTAGCACAGTGACCTCACCTCGTTCTGTTGTGAAGACCTCCTGGAACCTCTTGTTGAGTTCTTCACACACCTCTTTGTCATTCTCTGTATACCTGTCCTCGCCTGATCTAAGTTTCATCACCTGCTCCTTCACTGTTGTTTTCCTCCTGATGTGACTGTGGAGTAGCTTTAGTTCGGTCTTGGCTTTATTAGCTATATCATTTTCATACCCTTTCTCAGCTTTTCTTCTCACACTAACATACTCATTCCCGGTCCTTTGGTATGTCTCTACTTTCTGGTGTTCTGTTATTTCGGAAGTTCCTCCACGCCCTTCTGTTCAGTTCCTTTACTTCCATACATCTCCTATTAAACTATGGATTCTTCTTTTGCTTCTCGGATTTTTCCTTTCGAGCCGGGATAAACCTGTTTACTGCCTCCTGACACTTTTGGGTGACATAGTCCATCATGTCTTGTACAGACTTAGCTCTGAGGTCTGTGTCCCATGGTATATCCCTTAGGAAACTTCTCATCACCTCATAATTCCCCTTTCGGTACGCCAGCCTTTTGTTTCCTAGTTCTTTTTTGGGGGGAGATCTTTGATCTTTGTATTGATCTTTGAGTACCTAGCTCAACCAGGTACTCAAAGATCAATACACTGTGATTACTCATTCCCAAGGGTGCTTCCAACTTATCTTCCCTTATATCCGACTCATTTAGGGGTAAATATCAGATCAAGCAAGGCTGGTTCATCTTCTCTCATTCTTGTCGGTCCCTTGGTGGGTTGACTTAGAAAGTTTCTTGTCGCCACGTCCAGCAGCTTAGCTCTCCATGTGTCTGGTCCTCCATGTGGGTCTCTGTTCTCCCAATCCATCTTCCCGTGGTTGAAATCTTCCATGATTAGTAGTTCAGGTGTGTGTGTGTGTGTGTGTGTGTGTGTGTGTGTGTGTGTGTGTGTGTGTGTGTGTGTGTGTGTGTGTGTGTGTGTGTGTGTGTGCGCGCGTGCGTGCGTGCGTGTGTGTGTGTGTGTGTATTTACTATTTGTCCCTGCAGGATCGAACTGTTAACTCTATCAATAGCACATATTAAGCAATAGACCTTTTGCTTAATATGTTAAATTAATTAACATATTAAACATATTTTATTATGTTAAAGCCTTCCTTTATTGTGTTAGTCTCAATGACAAATTATCGAGAAACTAGACATCCAATATATCTCCTCCTCCTCCTCTGCAGTTAACTTTAACCCTTGTTTCATATTGTTTCTCGAGTATAGATTTGTGGAGGTAGGCAAGGCCAGCAGAACCAGATGGTATTTGTTCCCCAAACTCTTGGGACTGATCGGTACAGAGGAGGCCTCGACGCTTCTTGCAGGGTCGGCGTTCAATCCCCCGATGATCCAAGTGGTTGGCCCTTCCAACTGCCCTGCCACAGAAATCCTCATACTTCCGTGCATGTTAGCTAAGCGCCAGGAGTGAGAGCACATACTCTTCAATGTTGGAATATGCACGAGCCTCCACCATGTTAAACTTGATACTGTAGATAGCACACACAGGCGCCCACCCGCCCACACCCTGGCAACAAGACATGGCAACTTGTGGCAACAAACCATGACCACATTTCCTCACAAACCTGCCAGGGGGGGGGGAGGGCTTGGGCCTAATGAGGCGGGAACTGCAGGCAAAGGGGAGGGTGGACGGTGGGCGGAAACTTACCCATTTTCCCTCGTCTGGTTAGGATAAGAACGGGGGGAACTTAAGAGGACGGGCAGAGTACCCCAGACCACCATCAGTTGGTAGTTTGGGTACTGTGGTAGCTATAGTGCATTGCGGGGGCATTGCAGGTTCGAATCCCGATGGGTTTATAATTATTTATAGCGTGGGGGGACCATTGAAGGTTTATATATATGTTTATCTAGATTATATATATCATCTCAGATAACTCTTGACACCCCCCCTGAAGGACTCGTACCCAGGGCGTCCATGACCCCCTTAGACTGACGACACGACTGACTTTTAACCCCAAAACCCGACAGCATTCTTGGCTATTTTGGCCGCTGATGTTTCTCATCACATCACTTCAGCATGCGAGGGGCCGCATGGCCATCAGTTGTGCGTCAGGGGCGAATGGTCCTTACGCCAACACGCATCAGAAAACGCTTGAAAACGGCCCTCCCACCCCGTCACTCCCACCCCCGTCACTCCCACCCCCGTCACTCCCACCCCCGTCACTCCCACCCTCGTCACTCCCACCCTCGTCACTCCCACCCCCGTCACTCCCACCCCGTCACTCCCACCCCCGTCACTCCCACCCCCGTCACTCCCACCCTCGTCACTCCCACCCCCGTCACTCCCACCCCCGTCACTCCCACCCCCGTCACTCCCACCCCCGTCTCTCCCACCCCCGTCACTCCCACCCCCGTCACTCCCACCCCCGTCACTCCCACCCCCGTCACTCCCACCCCCGTCACTCCCACCCCCGTCACTCCCACCCCCGTCACTCCCACCCCGTCTCTGAGATACAAGAAGCAATTTTCCACAAGATCTTGCGTGATGAAAAGTTGGAATCAGGAGTACCAGCGAGTTATTAAGCTGTGATCCCGGCGGCGCCTCACTTAACCCATTCACCAGGGGGTACCAGGGGCTGTACCCATACCCACACCCACCCCCCACCTCCCACACACCCACACGCCCACCCACACGCCCACACCCCACGCCCACACGCCCACCTGCCCGGGCACAAGAAGAGACACTTGAGGGTAACCTTTAAGCGAGCTAGTAAGGGCTTCTTAAGGTATGTATTGATTCTTGGTCCCTTGCTGGCTGCCATTCCTCCTGTTGACACGGGCACCACCCGCTGCCGTCCCACACCCGCTTCCGTCCCACACCCGCTGCCGTCCCACACCCGCTGCCGTCCCACACCCGCTGCCGTCCCACACCCGCTGCCGTCCCACACCCGCTGCCGTCCCCCACCCGCTGCCGTCCCCCACCCGCTGCCGTCCCCCTCCCGCTGCCGTCCCACACCCGCTGCCGTCCCCCTCCCGCTGCCGTCCCCCACCCGCTGCCGTCCCACACCCGCTGCCGTCCCCCACCCGCTGCCGTCCCCCTCCCGCTGCCGTCCCACACCCGCTGCCGTCCCACACCCGCTGCCGTCCCACACCCGCTGCCGTCCCACACCCGCTGCCGTCCCCCACCCGCTGCCGTCCCACACCCGCTGCCGTCCCACACCCGCTGCCGTCCCACACCCGCTGCCGTCCCCCACCCGCTGCCGTCCCACACCCGCTGCCGTCCCCCACCCGCTGCCGTCCCCCACCCGCTGCCGTCCCCCACCCGCTGCCGTTCCCCCCACCCGCTGCCGTTCCCCCCACCCGCTGCCGTTCCCCCCACCCGCTGCCGTTCCCCCCACCCGCTGCCGTTCCCCCCACCCGCTGCCGTTCCCCCCACCCGCTGCCGTTCCCCCCACCCGCTGCCGTCCCCCTCCCGCTGCCGTCCCCCTCCCGCTGCCGTCCCCCACCCGCTGCCGTCCCCCTCCCGCTGCCGTCCCCCACCCGCTGCCGTCCCACACACGCTTTCGTCTCACACCCGCTGCCGTCCCCCACCCGCTGCCGTCCCCCTCCCGCTGCCGTCCCCCACCCGCTGCCGTCCCCCACCCGCTGCCGTCCCCCTCCCGCTGCCGTCCCCCACCCGCTGCCGTTCCCCCCACCCGCTGCCGTTCCCCCCACCCGCTGCCGTTCCCCCCACCCGCTGCCGTCCCCCTCCCGCTGCCGTCCCCCTCCCGCTGCCGTCCCCCACCCGCTGCCGTCCCCCACCCGCTGCCGTCCCCCTCCCGCTGCCGTCCCCCACCCGCTGCCGTCCCACACACGCTTTCGTCTCACACCCGCTGCCGTCCCCCACCCGCTGCCGTCCCACACACGCTGTCGTCTCACACCCGCTGCCGTCCCCCCCACCCGCTGCCGTCCCCCCCACCCGCTGCCGTCCCCCCCACCCGCTGCCGTTCCCCCCACCCGCTGCCGTTCCCCCCACCCGCTGCCGTTCCCCCCCCACCCGCTGCCGTTCCCCCCCACCCGCTGCCGTTCCCCCCACCCGCTGCCGTTCCCCCCACCCGCTGCCGTTCCCCCCACCCGCTGCCGTTCCCCCCACCCGCTGCCGTTCCCCCTATCCGCTGCCGTTCCCCCCACCCGCTGCCGTCCCCCCCACCCGCTGCCGTCCCCCCCACCCGCTGCCGTTCCCCCCACCCGCTGCCGTTCCCCCCACCCGCTGCCGTTCCCCCCACCCGCTGCCGTCCCCCCCACCCGCTGCCGTTCCCCCACCCGCTGCCGTTCCCCCTATCCGCTGCCGTTCCCCCCACCCGCTGCCGTTCCCCCCACCCGCTGCCGTTCCCCCCACCCGCTGCCGTTCCCCCCACCCGCTGCCGTTCCCCCCACCCGCTGCCGTCCCCCCACCCGCTGCCGTCCCCCCCACCCGCTGCCGTTCCCCCCACCCGCTGCCGTTCCCCCATCCGCTGCCGTCCCCCCACCCGCTGCCGTCCCCCACCCGCTGCCGTCCCCCACTATGCAACGCCCGGGTTGCCTAATAGGCCGAGTGATTTTCTTCATTTTCAATAAATTGTTTGCAGTTAGTTTATTTGAATAATTGTTACTATATTATATTAAGAACATAAATTATTGACTTAGTTGAGTTAGGTTTGGTAGGGTTGGTTAGGTTGGGTTAGGTAGGGTTGGTTAAGTTAGGTTAGGTAGGGTTGGTTAGGTTAGGTAGGGTTTGGTAGGGTTGGTTAGGTTAGGTAGGGTTGGTTAAGTTAGGTTAGGTAGGGTTGGTTAGGTTAGGTTAGGTAGGGTAGGGTAGGGTTGGTTAGGTTAGGTTAGGTAGGGTTGGTTAAGTTAGGTTAGGTAGGGTTGGTTAGGTTAGGTAGGGTAGGGTAGGGTTGGTTAGGTTAGGTTAGGTAGGGTTGGCTAAGTTAGGTTAGGTAGGGTTGGTTAGGTTAGGTAGGGTAGGGTTGGTTAGGTTAGGTTAGGTTAGGTAGGGTTGGTTAAGTTAGGTTAGGTAGGGTTGGTTAGGTTAGGTAGGGTAGGGTTGATTAGGTTAGGTTAGGTAAGGTTGGTTAAGTTAGGTTAGGTAGGGTTGGTTAGGTTAGGTTAGGTAGCGTAGGGTAGGGTTGGTTAGGTTGGGTTAGGTAGGGTTGGTTAAGTTAGGTTAGGTAGGGTTGGTTAGGTTAGGTTAGGTAGGGTAGGGTTGGTTAGGTTAGGTTAGGTAGGGTTGGTTAAGTTAGGTTAGGTAGGGTTAGTTAGGTTAGGTAGGGTTGGTTAGGTTAGGTTAGGTAGGGTTGGTTAAGTTAGGTTAGGTAGGGTTGGTTAGGTTAGGTTAGGTAGGGTAGGGTAGGGTTGGTTAGGTTAGGTTATGTAGGGTTGGTTAAGTTAGGTTAGGTAGGGTTGGTTAGGTTAGGTTAGGTAGGGTAGGGTAGGGTTGGTTAGGTTAGGTAGGGATGGTTAGGTTAGGTCATATATCTACGTTAGTTTTAACTCAAATGTAAACAAATTAACTCATACATAATGAAATGAATAGCTTTATCATTTCATAAAAAAATTAGAAAACATATATATGCAGGAAAACTTGGCTTATTAAGCAAATCGGGCCTTGCATAGTAGGCCGAGTACTGCGTTCTGGCTACTAGGTACAATATATATATATATATATATATATATATATATATATATATATATATATATATATATATATATATATATATATATATATATATATATATATATATATATATATATATATATTAGTTGTTAGTTAGGGCTGGATGTTGTGGCGCAATATTTGCCTTTCATTATATATACACCTTTAACAATGTGCCCGCCCATGTGGGTCAGGGTGGAGGGGGGGGGGTGCCCCATGGTCAGGGGGGAGCCCATGGGTATCTTATGGGTGGTAGTGGACCTCCATGCCCATCCTGCGGGTGGTAGTGGACCCCATACCCATCCTGTGGGCGGCTGTAGAAAGCTTAAACTCATGAACATATGCAACCTTTGAATATATTGCTATAACCTTTCTGGCACTACAGCAACATGAATGAAGTATTTACACATTTCCTGAACACTTGTAATAGGAGTAGTATACCTAAATAAACATTTGAATTTGAAATTTGAATTTGAGTCGTCTCTGAATTCTGAATGTGTTTACATTCACTCACGTAAGATATATAAATAGTTCTGCTGACAGAGTTAACTCCTAGGAGTTTGTTGATGTCATTGCATGAACCTTTTTGATATGCTGCTCGTCTTGCATAATAGTTTGACGATAGATGGAATAACAAAGTTGCTAATTTGGCGTAGCCTCGGAGACGGGGCTTCATAGAAAACTGTGACGCTGTGAGGAGGTTTTTAAGGTAAACTGTTGTATCTTTCCAGGGGTCGTATGGTATTGTGAAGCTGGCGTACAACGAGGAGGACGACACCCACTATGTGAGTACTGGGAGGTGACACCCTATGCCACAGTACACACAACAGGCCGCACAATACACATACACCATTCTCAACAGTATACACCATACTGTTCTCCACAGTACGCAATATACACCAGCCTCCACACTATACGAGATCCACCACAATATGTGTGTGTGTATTTGTGTGTGTATGTTGGTAGTATTTTTCTTTTAAACATGTCACTGAAGGAGTTTGTGTATGTATTTTTCAGCGGTCCTGAAAATAATTTCACTCATGGAGGTAAATCTGAGTTTACTTCCCTAGAGTTCCTTTATTTAATTTGTGAAACGTGCCAATACATCTGTGTGACGTAGCAGCGCATCTGTGTGGCGTAGCGACGCATCTGTGTGGCGTAGCGACGCATCTGTGTGGCGTAGCGACGCATCTGTGTGGCGTAGCGACGCATCTGTGTGGCGTAGCGACGCATCTGTGTGGCGTAACGACGCATCTGTGTGGCGTAGCGACGCATCTGTGTGGCGTAGCGACGCATCTGTGTGGCGTAGCGACGCATCTGTGTGGCGTAGCGACGCATCTGTGTGACGTAGCGACCCATCTGTGTGACGTAGCGACCCATCTGTGTGACGTAGCGACCCATCTGTGTGACGTAGCGACCCATCTGTGTGACGTAGCGACCCATCTGTGTGACGTAGCGACCCATCTGTGTGACGTAGCGACCCATCTGTGTGACGTAGCGACCCATCTGTGTGACGTAGCGACCCATCTGTGTGACTTGTGGAGGTGTCGGGGATGAAAGTCCCTGCGGCTCGGTCTCCGACCAGGCCTCCTGGTTGGTTGTCTGATCAACCAGGCTGTTGGACGCGGCTGCTCGCAGCCTGACGTATGAGTCACAGCCTGGTTGATCAGGTATCTTTTGGAGGTGTTTATCCAGTTCTCTCTTGAACACTGTGAGGGGTCGGCCAGTTATGCCCCTTATGTGTAGTGGAAGCGTGTTGAACAGTCTCGGGCCTCTGATGTTGATAGTTCTCTCTTGAACACTGTGAGGGGTCGGCCAGTTATGCCCCTTATGTGTAGTGGAAGCGTGTTGAACAGTCTCGGGCCTCTGATGTTGATAGTTCTCTCTTGAACACTGTGAGGGGTCGGCCAGTTATGCCCCTTATGTGTAGTGGAAGCGTGTTGAACAGTCTCGGGCCTCTGATGTTGATAGAGTTCTCTCTCAGAGTACCTGTTGCACCTCTGCTTTTCAACGGGGGTATTCTGCACATCCTGCCATGCCTCCTGGTCTCATGTAGTGTAATCTCCACATTACTGTACAACGCATCATTCATAATTAATAATTCATTGTGTCGGGGGGACAGGCAGCCAGTTTATATATATATATATATATATATATATATATATATATATATATATATATATATATATATATATATATATATATATATATATATATATATATATATATATATATATATACAGTACATGTATATATATATATATATATATATATATAAACCCATCCTCCTGTTTAGATAGTTCTTTTGTGTGACTATGTCTATCAGCACCACCTGGCTGTCATTCTCGTGTCTATCAGCACCACCTGGCTGTCATTCTCGTGTCTATCAGCACCACCTGGCTGTCATTAACATGTATTATCTCTCTCGACAGGCCATGAAGATCCTCTCCAAGAAGAAGCTGATGAAGAAACACGGGTGTTTCGGTAAGTATCGCAGGTGTTGCGACACCTGTGTACCACACATGTGTACTACCTGTGTACCACACATGTGTACTACCTGTGTACCACACATGTGTACTACTTGTGTACCACACATGTGTACTACCTGTGTACTACCTGTGTACCACACATGTGTACTACCTGTGTACCACACATGTGTACTACCTGTGTACCACACATGTGTACTACCTGTGTACCACACATGTGTACTACCTGTGTACCACACATGTGTACTACCTGTGTACCACACATGTGTACTACCTGTGTACCACACATGTGTACTACCTGTGTACCTGGTGTAGTTGTGTTAATGTAATGTGTGTATATATGGTCGTCTATAAGAATGTGTATCTAGATTATTATTTAAAGGCGTCAAACGTGTTTTTTTTTTTGGTGGTAGGAGAGGCATTATGTTCATTCTGTGACCTGTAAAAGTCACAGTACACAGTCACTAAGTGCCTATAGGCTCCCCGCACTGTGCCGGGTGACAGCAGGGGGGGGGGGGCGCTCAAGCCTCCAATCCGTCCTCGACTCAAGTCCATTCCATCCAGCGGTCGACCCCCACAGACTCATTCATAAACTTTTACATGGTGTTATTTCAAAACAGGAATTTTCTCAAATATAAATTAATATTATTGTATTGTGCATATATAGACATAGGTTAGGTTAGGTGTTTATAGGTTCTGTTGGCGATTATTTGTATTTGTAGTACGTGGATGAAGCATTTACAGCGTTGGGGTTCGAACAACAGTCGTCAGTGAAGCACTTGTTCCGGAAGTGTTCGAACGTCATCAGCTGTGCAACCCGTCCTCCAAACAAAGATCCAAAAGTGATTCCATGCACCCGCCAAACCCGCTGTTTATGAATGAAAAACGGTTTACACACGACTCACAACTGCTGACGTTCGAACAAATCCGGAACAAGTGCTTCACTGACGACTGTTGTTCGAATCACAACGCTGTAAATGCTTCACCCACGGACTACAAATACAAATAATCGCCAACAGAACCTAAACACCTAACCTAACCTAACCTATGCCTATATATCCACAATATGCTCATATATTATAATATTAATTTATATTTGAGGAAATTCACGTTTTTGAATGAACAGCATGTTAAAAATCGTAAACACTGACGTTTCGACAATAGGCCGTTTTCTGTTTTCAAACGGCATATGTAGTCGTCTGATAAGTATTTTGATTATTTTAGGCTGTGTTGGGCTCGGTTGGATTAGGCTGTGTTGGGCTCGGTTGGATTAGGCTGTGTTGGGCTCGGTTGGATTAGGCTGTGTTGGGCTCGGTTGGATTAGGCTGTGTTGGGCTCGGTTGGATTAGGCTGTGTTGGGCTCGGTTGGATTAGGCTGTGTTGGGCTCGGTTGGATTAGGTTGGCTTGGGATAGGTTGAAATAGGTTGGGTAAGGTTTAGGTAGGTCTTTACAACCCCCCCCCCACCTCTGACGACACACATTTGTTTCACACAGTTAACTCAATTTTACAACCTCAGAAAACAGAATGGAAAGGTAAACAATAGCTAAAACAAAAGTCCACTTCGGGCTCGCCATAGCCCGTGCTACTTGGAACTTTTTGTTCCAGATAGTGAATCCTTAACAACAACAGCTAAAACAAAAAAAGCTGTACTTAGGCCTAACTCTCAGCTACCTATTTCACTGCTAGGTGAACAGGGGCATCAGGTAAAAAAAGGACACATGCCCAACCGTTTCTGTTCTGCCTGTTGGGGATTGAACCCAGGGTCCCTCCGTTGTGAGTGGACACACCGCCATAGTGACAGTATTGGGCAGCGCCACTCATCCTGTGAGTGGACACACCGCCATAGTGACAGTATTGGGCAGCGCCACCCATCCTGTGAGTGGACACACCGCCATAGTGACAGTATTGGGCAGCGTCACTCATCCTGTGAGTGGACACACCGCCATAGTGACAGTATTGGGCAGCGTCACTCATCCTGTGAGTGGACACACCGCCATAGTGACAGTATTGGGCAGCGTCACTCATCCTGTGAGTGGACACACCGCCATAGTGACAGTATTGGGCAGCACCACTCATCCTGTGAGTGGACACACCGCCATAGTGACAGTATTGGGCAGCGCCACTCATCCTGTGAGTGGACACACCGCCATAGTGACAGTATTGGGCAGCGCCACCCATCCTGTGAGTGGACACACCGCCATAGTGACAGTATTGGGCAGCGCTACTCATCCTGTGAGTGGACACACCGCCATAGTGACAGTATTGGGCAGCGCCACCCATCCTGTGAGTGGACACACCGCCATAGTGACAGTATTGGGCAGCGTCACACATCCTGTGAGTGGACACACCGCTATAGTGACAATATTGGGCAGCGCCACTCATCCTGTCAGTGGACACACCGCCATAGTGGCAATATTGGGCAGCGCCACTCATTTTGTGAGTGGACACACCGCCATAGTGACAGTATTGGGCAGCGTCACTCATCCTGTGAGTGGACACACCACCATAATAACAGTATTGGGCAGCGTCACTCATCCTGTGAGTGGACACACCGCCATAGTGACAGTATTGGGCAGCGCCACTCATCCTGTGAGTGGACACACCGCCATAGTGACAGTATTGGGCAGCGTCACTCATCCTGTGAGTGGACACACCGCCATAGTGACAGTATTGGGCAGCGTCACTCATCCTGTGAGTGGACACACTGCCATAGTGACAGTATTGGGCAGCGTCACTCATCCTGTGAGTGGACACACCGCCATAGTGACAGTATTGGGCAGCGTCACCCATCCTGTGAGTGGACACACCGCCATAGTGACAGTATTGGGCAGCGTCACTCATCCTGTGAGTGGACACACCGCCATAGTGACAGTATTGGGCAGCGTCACCCATCCTGTGAGTGGACACACCGCCATAGTGACAGTATTGGGCAGCGTCACTCATCCTGTGAGTGGACACACCGCCATAGTGACAGTATTTGGCAGCGTCACTCATCCTGTGAGTGGACACACCGCCATAGTGACAGTATTGGGCAGCGCCACTCATCCTGTGAGTGGACACACCGCCATAGTGACAGTATTGGGCAGCGCCACTCATCCTGTGAGTGGACACACCGCCATAGTAGCATGTACAACACTCCCCAATAGGAAGAAAACCCGCTGGGCTGCTCATTCTATCACTTGTACCCCAGACATCAGTCCCCCAATGGCAAACATTCCAATTATAAGCTGTGAACAAGAGCTGGGACATACACTTACCACAATCTCAAAAATTGCCTTGTTATTAATGATTTCAGACCAAATGGTATATATGTTACTTTGTGCTCTGTAACCGCAACATACACTCAGGTATATTGGGAGTTATTATTGTGTAGTGTAGATATTATTGTGATTTACCTGGAGATTGCAAAATGCCCGGCTCATTAATAGATTAGTCTCGTATCTCACGTTCTCTCTCGATATCACGTATGACTATCCTAGAAAATGGGGATATTAGATGAACTCATAGATAGACGCCATATCTATCCACGATAGACATAGATAGAATATGGCAGCCGCACATTGCTGCGCATACCTAAGCGGGTTATATAAAAAAAATCGTAAATCGGAAATAGCTGAGTTTACGAAAGTTAGCCATTAATTATTGTATTTGTTCTAGATAATGTACAATGAACTGTAGTGCCACCTTATGTTAAGTAACGGAGACGTCCATCATTAGTGGTGAGTGAAGTCACGGGCATCATATGACTGACATCAGAGGCTGAATGACCAAATATACCGGAAATTTTTAGTTCGGTAGGGTGGGTGAAATTGTTTTGTTTACCCGAGGGCCACTAGCATTCTGGTGGCCTCGACGAGGACAGGAAGCTGGCGGCTTGTCAAAGGTCCCCCCGTCCCATTTGTCTTGCGTTTTGTGATAAAGTGTGGTGATGCAGGAAGTGGGGTTGGGAGAGTTTGGGCTAGGGGGGGGGGGTGGGGGGAGGGGGGATTGTTCTGTAACGGTTCTATTGTTACGTGGATCGTGATAGAGCGAGTATATTATTGGATAATCTACTCGCTACAGTTCCACCATCTTGCATGATAATATATGACCCGCTTCTGTTGCCCCTTACGGGTTATTCATGCCCGTGCCACCTCTTGGGGGGTGGCTTAGTGTTTATCAGTCTGTGTTGCCTCTCCCCCTGGATGCCTCGAGCACTATTTATACCGATTCCCAGCCTCCCTTCCCCCACCCCATACCTGCCCCGAGGTGGGCTGTGGTCACCCACACCCCATACCTGCCCCGAGGTGGGCTGTGGTCACCCACACCCCATACCTGCCCCGAGGTGGGCTGTGGTCACCCACACCTGCCCCGAGGTGGGCTGTGGTCACCCACACCTGCCCCGAGGTGGGCTGTGGTCACCCACACCTGCCCCGAGGTAGGCTGTGGTCACCCACACCTGCCCCGAGGTGGGCTGTGGTCACCCACACCTGCCCCGAGGTCTCCTGTGTTCCACCATTGCATGTCTCTTAATTATATATATATATATAGCATCCAGCATGTACATTCTCACCTCATTTTTATTTTTACACTTTTATTTTCTTATTTTATGTTGGTCCTTGTGTGTTGATGTGTGCATGGCGGACAGGTCGAGCCTGGACCATAGGAGCGGAGACGGAAGCTGCGACCCACGCTCGTTCCCTCAGCCCACACTTCCTGGCTAGCTCCTCCCCGCCCCCGTCAAGAGGTAAGTCTTCGTCAATCAATAACATAACGCGAGATAACCTTCAAGATAAGTCTTAATTGTTGACAGCCTCTTGCTCCGTCACGACCCTCGTCTGGGCAGACCTGAGCAGCTTGGACGCCTTCACCACCTCACCTAATGGGTCTTCTGCCAGTTATTATTTAGTATTGGAAAGAACATGTTGTCTGGTAGAGCAGATCTGGTGGTGGGGTGAGGCGGTGGCACCAATCACTCAGACTTGCCGGTTAAGTCACGGTAGAAAAACCTGTCAAAAGTGACCACTTTGGTTTTGAATGTGTGTGTACTCAGCTATTTTTGCTTGCGGGGGGTTGAGCTTTGGCTCTTTGGTCCCGCTTCTCGACTGTCAATTAACTGGTGTACAGGTTCTTTGAGCCTACTGGGATCTGTCATATCTACACTTGAAACTGTGTATGGAGTCAGCCTCCACGACAACACTTCCTAAAGCATTCCATTTGTCAACCACTCTGACACTAAAAAAGTTCTTTCTAATATCTCTGTGACTCATTTGGGCACTCAGCTTCCACCTGTGTCCCCGTGTGTGTGTGTGTGTGTGTGTGTGTGTACTCGCCTAGTACTCACCTAGTTGTGTCTGCAGGATCGAGCATTGACTCTTGGATTCCGCCTTTCGAGCATCGGTTGTTTACAGTAATGACTCCTGTCCCATTTCCCTATCATACCTGGTTTTAAAATTATAAATAGTATTTGCTTCCACAACCTGTTCCTGAAGTGCATTCCATTTTCCCACTACTCTCACGCTAAAAGAAAACTTCCTAACATCTCTGTGACTCATCTGAGTTTCAAGCTTCCATCCATGTCCCCTCGTTCTGTTACTATTCCGTGTGAACATTTCGTCTATGTCCACTCTGAGTATCCCTCTGTGTGTGTGTGTGTGTGTGTGTGTGTGTGTGTGTGTGTGATAATTACCGTTGTGAGGGACAGGAAGCGTGTGTGTGTGTATACTGAATATATACTGTACTTAGGCCGTACTTAGCTCAGTCGATTAAGGCAGTGTCTGGGATGCTTCCGGATGCAGGTTCGAATCCTCGTCACGGCCCTTGTGGATTTGTTCAACTGAATATATATATATATACTTCTATCAAGGCTTGTATCGAGGCTCCCTCCCGCCCCTCCCCCCCAAGTTCGAACTCCTGATCCTTCAACTTCAAGTAAGTTTATTGAGGAAACTGATGTACATCTCAAAAAGATAGAGTAGCTTAGGCTCTTTCTACTCCCTCCCCCCCCCCCCTCCTTAAAGTCCCTCAAGGGACCCTAAATCCAGGGAGTAGAAATCCATAAATCACATTTAAATATAGTAAACAGAGCACATAAGTGTTAGAACCTATTGGGCACATGAGCGTTCCAACATTCCTCCTGTTTATTGGAATCTATTTTCTAGTAGTTTAGAAAGTAGTTTATAGTAGCGTTGAATAGTATTTCTAAGTTTTTAAGGGCTGAAATATATTTATGGGAACGGGCGAAAACTTTGTTGGTACAGTAAACTTTTCTTAATAAATGGTGTAGGAAATGTTCAGCTTGGAATGAGAGCGTTTGCTAAAACTTGCAATGTGTATTTTTTTTTAACGTGAATGAATTAAAAAGTGTAGATCGAAGCGTGTTAAATATGCTTTAACACGATAGTAAATATATTTGCCAGTGTAGGTAACATTTAGATAAGCAACCATCAAACTGTTAATATTTTCCAATGGAACATAAGAATGAAGGCAACTGCCAGGTCCTGTGCCAGGTAAGTCCACAACGGGCTCACCATAGCCGGTGCTACTTGGAACTTGTTCCGAGTAGCTGAATCTTCTATAACAACAACAACAGCAGAAGGCCTATTGGCCTCTGTTCACCTATCAGTGAGTAGTATTCAAGAATTAGTCAGCTTGTTATAGGGTTAATTACATCCTGGGTGGGGTCAGTAATTCAACCTTGAGGGGGGGGGGGGTAGCTAGAGACCTCAATAAAAGCCAGATGTGTATGAATACACTCTGGCTTCCTGTCCCCTGACACAGTGAATTATAAATTATTGTGAATTATAGATTTCTGCACCATGCAAGATGGCGAAGGTTGGGATCCGGGTGGAGATTTTCCTTCGTGTAAGAGAATAGGAAAGGTGGAGAGGAAGGTGGGAAGGAGGAGGGAAGGAGGAGGGAAGCAAGCACGATAGACCTGTGTAGAGTGTACAGGACTACAGGTCAGAGTTCAAGAGAGTGACCGCGGGTCGGCCCAGTACATCGGGTCCGCCTAATTACCCATAGCTACCCAAACTTACTCAAAGCTACACAAAGCTTCCTAGCATTACATTAGTAATGAATAAATATGATATATTTATTCATTATAATGTTGGTGCTGAATGTAGAACATGAAAAATATATTTTTACTCTGAAAAAGTATCATTTTATAACGAAATTAGACGAAAATGAGCTGCTGATGATGCCAAAGGAAGTCGACGGTCCAATCGACCATTTTTTTCCGGTCCGTCTAATTACCACAAGCTACACACGCTTCAGAAAACTTCCTGGCAATACGTTAGTAATGAATAAATATGATATATTTACTCATTATAATGTTGGTGCTGAATGTACAACACGAAAAAACATAATTTTAATCTGAAAAAGTATCTTTTTATAAAGAAATTTGACAAAAATAAAGAGCTGGTGACGCCAAATCAAGTCGCCGATCCAAGCGTCGGTTAGGTTAGGTTAGGTTTGGTCAGGTCAGGTCAGGTCAGGTCAGGTCAGGTCAGGTCAGGTCAGGTCAGGTCAGGTCAGGTCAACCTAACCTATCATATTTATTCATTACTAACGTATTGCCAGGAAGCTTTGTGAAGCTTGTGTAGCTTGTGGTAATTAGACGGACCCCACTATACATTTATTTTTATAAGAATATTACTTATTACAAGCATCATTTGTATGACTTGAATTGTCTTGTGTCTATAGTGAGTAGAGAAGTATTGTGCTTGGTAGAGATTTTGTGTTTTGGTAACAAAGATGGTAAATGCATTACCATGGGCTGTATGGTTACGAGCATCGAAGCCGTGTAATGTTGTACAAACCATCGAACCCCGACCTTTACTGCATAAGAAAAAAAGGTAATTTAGAATCTGCCCTATAAAAGTCCTTAGAGTAATTGGACGGGAACACACGTCCCTCTCTACGGCAGAGTCACACTGGCAATATACAAATATGGAAAATAAGTTTCTATTATTACAAGTGGTTTTATTTTTAAGTCATAATGTTACTTTACAGAATAGCTATTGCAAATAAGGTATTATTTAACAGACCAGGTATTACTGATTTTGTAGGACTTAGTCCTTCAAAATCCAGGACTTGCTCACGTGAGTTAAGTTTGTAATCCTTCAAGAGCTCAATACAGATTTTTCTCAAATATTTAAACAGTACTTCACAGCTAGGTGAGTACATATATTAATCGGCTTCCAGCGTTCCAATTTTTTACTTTTTTTTTTAAGTTCTCAAATTCTACCATGCCTAAGCACCTGACATTTATCACACAAACAGTACTATATATTGATGGCACTGCTCTGACCATTGTACTACAAGAACTTTGTGAAATGCCCTGAAAATTGTCTAAAATGGGTATAGCTAAGTAAATCCTTCTGTTCATACCTTTAGTATCCAAGGTGATATCTGGTCTTACTATTAAATTTGTATTACCTAAGCTTTTTCCTCTAATTATTGCAATAATTATATATTACTAGCTGTACCCAGTCATGCGTTGCTGAGCCTCAGCAACCCTCCACTGTCCCCCCATCCTCCCCACCATTCCCCCCCCCATCCCCGTGTCCTCCTAACCATTCCCCACTCCCCTGTCCCCCCCCCCCACCATTTCCCCCTCCCTCCCGTCCTCCCCACTATTCTCCACTCCCCCGTCCCCTTGTCCTCCCCACCATTACCCCCTCCCCCATTCCCTCGTCCTCCCCACCATCCCTCACTCCCGTCCCCTCGTCCTCCCCACCATTCCCCACTCCCTTGTCCGATGCGTTCCTAAATGATCTGATGTTCCCATCAGAAAAATGGGAACATTAAATGATCTGATGTTCCCATCACAGAAAAATAAGAAGAGTTAAAAAAAAAAAAAAAAAAAACAATGAAAAAATAAAAAAATAAATTATACTCACAAAATGAATGGTGTGGTAAACAACACAGGTCAATTCCAATGCAATGTTACACAAAATAATTAAATCAAAATTAAAATAAATCGAAATATATGAAAATTCAATTTACCAATGAAATTGGAAACATTGAAATGAAATCGTAACATATTTAGTATAGCGTGTGTTGCTTTTACATGCAACAGATGGCACTATATTTAAAAAAAAAAAGCATGTTTTTACCTGTCACAGGTGTGGCATATAAAAACACGTGCGTATTCAAATACAACATTGTGTCAAAATTTCAAAGCAATCAGTAAAGAGGTTTTGGAGATTACCCTCACATGAAAAACACAGTTTAAAAAAAAAAATTGTTTTTACCTGTCACAGACGTGACATCTATTTAGTACGTATATAAAGTCACGCTCGTATACAAATGGAACGGTGTGTCAAAATTTCAAAGCAATCAGTGAAGAACTTTCGGAGATTAGCGATTTTGAACAAACGAACATTTCCATTTTTATTTATGTAGATTATTATATAATATAGTTATTAATAACTATAATTTGGTTATTGCAAGTTTGTCAACCACGTTTAAAAAATATTCAACAATGTTGTAGCAAAAGTTGTTATCCACTTTGCAGATAGCTTGCTCTAAATTTTGTCTTTTATATTGTTTGGTTTTCTAAATTTAAATACAGTAGTAATTTAGGCTCAACTTGGTCTTTTCTAACATTCCCTTTTAAACTAAATTTCTTCTCTCCTTACCATGAGCATAGGTCTCATTATGTAACTACACTTAGGTAATTACAGTCAGTATAGTGTTCCAAATTAGCTCCAACTACATAAACTACAGAGGTTCAAGATCTGCACAACATTTACATATCATTATTATGTTGTTATTATTATTATTAAACACATGTTATTATATATAGTATTACCATATTAAATTGATGTTATTTATTTAAACGTACTGGTATGTACAATACGTGTTTCTGGTCTTGGGTCGACGACTGACCGTTCCCAGGATGCAACCTGCAAAAGTCTTCCTTTAAATCAAAATGTAAAATTCTCATCTCAATCTTGCATGAAACTTCATTCATTAAGCATTCAAATTTTATTTACAAAAAGTACCTGTACCAGTACTTCTGCTTCTTACAATATGAGGATGTCTGTATTTTGAGCTGTGTGGTAGAGAACATGTATATCTGAGCAGTCTATGCAACTCATCTCGAGTCACATTTCATTGTTGGGTAGTGATCAGGGTGTGTTGTCACATCCCTGATCAGGACGAGTCTGTAGCCCTATTAACTGCCTGTACCAATCATGGGAAGTGTGGATGTGAAAGGCAAGTTTGACAAATATTTGTTCAAAAGCTGCACTTTGTGAGCCATGGTCTGGCTAGGCCTGATAGTCATTTCCAGCATGTACGAATCTCAGGTAGGTTGGAACACTCTATTGATTCCAAACTTAATTTTTCATTGTGACTTTCCAGCTCTTGTTGTGAGGCTGATTTTTTTTTTATTGCATCTTGTTCTCATTTTCACCATGACCCGCAGTTCTTGCATTAGGCTTGCCTGCTTATTATTTGCTTTTTTCCTTTATAGTTTTGCTCACAGACATGTTACTGCTGTTTTATATCAGTGTAGAGATGTTTATCTTCTATTTACACTTTTAATTCTTATCTCTGCATCCTTCTGCATCTTCACACATCCTCAGCAGGTCACCTCCCCACCTCAAGGATGCAGACACATCTATGGAATGAGCTAGCTGTTCTATTGTAAACAAATTTGACCACCACCTGGATGTTTGCCTAGCTGGTTAAGTTTTCTTGTATATAGTTTTGAGAAATTCTGTGTTTTTATTTTCCAAAATTTTTCTTCGTGAATTATTTTACACCCAAATACAGTACCTGCACCTTGTTGTTACATTGGCCTTCTTTTCAGTCTGGACAGTTTTGAAGATTACTGCCTTAATTGGCAGTCTTTGTGTGTGTTTCCTTTTCTGAATTTGTTTATGATTAGTTGGTATAAATTGAACAGGAATTGAACAATGATTCAGTTTTGAATTGGAAGCTTTCTGATGTTACTAAAATTCTCTCCACAGTTAAGGGACGGCTGCCACCTCCCAGAGCATCACTAGGAGGACGACCAATTGAAAATCCCCTTGACCGTGTACACAGGGAGATAGCCATATTGAAGAAGCTCAACCATCACAATGTTGTCAAGCTGGTTGAAGTCCTCAATGATCCTGATGAAGATAATTTTTATATGGGTGAGTAATTACCTTCAATAATTCAAATAATATCATGAGTTAACTCAGATGATGCCACTTTGCAGCTAGTATGCTTGTAATTGCATAATAAAGTCTCAAGAACTTGGATATGGGCTTCAGTAATGTATTGTGAATTTATTTCATGCTGAAATTACATTATATAATTATCAAGTTATCCTACAATAGTGCCATAGAAATGTATATTCACTAAGGTGCAAAGACATGCCACAAAGTGGTTCCCAGAACTGAAGGACAAGAGCTACAAAGAGAGGTTAGAGCATTAAATATGCCAAAACTAGACAACAGAAGAAAAAGGGGTGATATGATCACTACGTACAAAATAGTAACAGGAATTGATAAAATCAACAGGGAGGATTTCCTGAAACCTGGAACTTCAAGAACAAGAGGTCATAGATTTAAACTAAACACAGATGCTGAAGAAATATGAGAAAATTCGCTTTCGCAAACAGAGTGGCAGACGGATGGAACAAGTTAGGTGAGAAGGTGGTGGAGGCTAAGACCATCAGTAGTTTCAAAGCATTATATTGCAAAGAGTGCTGGAAAGACAGGACACCACGAGTGTAGCTCTCATCCTGTAACTACACTTAGGTAAAACACACACACACAGAAGAAGCAGTAAAGGAAGCCAAACACTGTAGCAACCAGGATAAAACAAACATTTGGCAGGAAGTCAGAAAGCATCAAATCCTAAATTGGTGCAAAACACAGTTGATCGAAGTAAGTCTTGGATAATTTTTGGTTGCAAAGAAAAGAAGATAACATCTAGGTCAGAAAGAGCTGTAGAAGAATAGAAAGTAGTAGATAAAATTGTTGATCTCGTGGAAGGTCTTACTACCATCGAGAATGTCTGCGACTACAGGAGGATTGGAAAGTATGTAAAAGGGAAAGATCGACCTTTGAGGATTACCCTGAACGGTGCCAAACAGATGGAAGAAGTACTAAGGAATGATAGAAAATTACAAAGTGATGAAGAAGGGAAAGTATGGTCGTTAAGACGAGATCTTTCAAGAGAAGACAGAGAAGCTAAAACTGAACTTCGTCGTGGCAAAACGTCTAAATGAGAGCAAGAATGAAGAAGAAATCAATTTTTTTTTCTACAAAGTGACAGGGGTAGGCAGACCAGTAAAATGGTACAAAAAGGCAAACCAACAAAATCACTAGAGAAAGGGTAGTGAAGAATAAGGAGAATGGAACATGTTCCTGAAAATTGCATACACCAACATAGATGGAGTGAGATCAAAGATACTGGGGTTAAGTGATGTAATACAGCTGCAGACACCAGACATTGTTGCACTCACAGAGACTAAACTTGAAGATGATATTTTAAATGAGGCCATATTCCCAAGGAGGCTACTGAGTCTGGAGACGGGACAGAAAAATTTGGAAAGGCAGTGGTGTTGCTGTGCTGGTGAAAGAACACCTAAAGGTAAATGAAATAATGATTGCCAATCCACGAGAAGTTGACATAATAGCACTAGAGATCTGCAATCAGGATGATAAATTAATGATCATAAATGCATATAGTCCACCGCCAAGCAACACATGGACAAAGGAGGAGCTAGATAATAAACGAGAGGGGTCTTATAACAATAATGAGAGAGATTGTAGTGAGAGCTGATAAAGATAGATCATGACTGTTGGTAGTCGGCAACTTCAACTTGAAATCCATAGACTGGGAGGCATATGAAGCTAGAACAGAGGATTTTTGGACTTGTAGATTCGTAAACCTCATCCTGGAAACATTAAAATTCATGTTTCAACATGTTAAACAAGCTACGAGGATGAGGGAAGGGGATGTTCCCTCCATGCTGGATTTGATATTTACCAGGAAAGAGGAAGAGATATTTGACATTCAGTACCTTCCTCCCTTGGGTAAAAGTGACCATGTCTTTTTGGGAATAAAGTTTGCAATGCGTTATAATCTGGAAGAAAATGAGGTTGAAGCATTTGAAAAACCTGATTTCAGGGGAGGTCATTATGGGGAACTCGGACATTTCTTTATGGAATTTGACTGGAAAGACTTGCTATTAGGATATGAAGTAAATGAGATGTATGTCATATTTTATGAAATATATGATAAAGGCACAACAAAATTTATACCAAAACAGAGATGCAGAACTAGGAAACAGGATTGGTTCAACGGAAATTGCGAGAGGGCCAGAGACCAAAAGTCACAAAAATGGAATCAATATAGGAAGAGGCCAAACCCCCAAACATACCAGCGATACATAGATGCGAGAAACAACTACACGGCAGTGAGGAGAGAGGCAGAAAGAAATTTTGAAAAAGAGATTGCTGACAAATGTAAAACTGAACCAGGCCTCTTCTCTAAATTCATAAACAACAAATTGCAGGTAAAGGATAATACTCAGAGGTTGAAAATGGGAAACAGATTCACAGAAAATGAAAAGGAAATGTGGGAAACATTAAACGAAAAGTTCCAAAGTGTGTTTGTACAAAATGAAATCTTCAGGGAACTAGACACAATTAGAATTCCAGAGAACAACATAGAGCACATAGAGATGTCTAGAGACGAAGTGGAAAAAATGCTAAAGGAGCTAAGTAAGAACAAAGCAGTTGGTCCAGATGAAGTTTCACCATGGGTTCTGAGGGAATGTGCACCTGAGCTCAGCATTACATATTAAATGATTTTTCAGGCATCCCTGTGTACAGGCATTGTAGCTGATGCGTGGAAAAAGGCTGACATAGTTCCACTATACAAAAGTGGCAGCAGGGAAGACCCCCTCAATTATAGACCTGTATCATTGACAAGTATAATAGTCAAAATACTGGAAAAAGTAATTAAAATTAAATGGGTAGAACACCTGGAGAAAAACGATATAATATCAGACAGTATGGTTTTCGATCTGGAAGATCCTGTGTAACAAATTTATTCAGTTTTTATGATTGAGCCACAGAGATTTTACAGGAAAGAGATGGTTGGGTTGACTATTCTGGAAACTGGAACATACTGGAGGGGTGACAGGTAAACTTCTAACATGGATGACAAATTTTCTAACTGATAGAAAAATGAGGGCAGTAATCAGAGGCAATGTATCAGACTGGAGAAATGTCACAAGTGGCGTACCACAGTACACCCTGTGTACAGGAATCGTAGCAGACGTGTGGAAACAGGCTAACATAGTTCCAATCTACAAAAGTGGCAGCAGGGAAGACCCCCTCAATTATAGACCTGTATCATTGACAAGTGTAATAGTGAAAGTATTGGAAAAACTAATCAAAACTAAATGGGTAGAACGCCTAGAGAGAAATGATATAATATCAGACAGACAGTTCGGTTTTCGATCTGGAAGATCCTGTGTATCGAATTTACTCAGTTTCTATGATCGAGCCACAGAGATATTACAGGAAAGAGATGGTTGGGTTGACTGCATCTATCTGCACCTAAAAAAGGCTTTCGACAGAGTTCCACATAAGAGGTTGTTCTGGAAACTGGAAAATATTGGAGGGGTGACAGGTAAGCTTCTATCATGGATGAAAAATTTTCTGACTGATAGAAAAATGAGGGCAGTAATCAGAGGCAATGTATCGGAATGGAGAAATGTCACAAGTGGAGTACCACAGGGTTCAGTTCTTGCACCAGTGATGTTTATTGTGTACATAAATGATCTACCAGTTGGTATACAGAATTATATGAACATGTTTGCTGATGATGCTAAGATAATAGGAGGGATAAGAAATTTAGATGATTGTCATGCCCTTCAAGAAGACCTGGACAAAATAAGTAGATGGAGCACCACTCAGCAAATGGAATTTAATGTTAATAAATGTCATGTTATGGAATGTGGAATAGGAGAACATAGACCCCACACAACCTATATATTATGTGAGAAATCTTTAAAGAATTCTGATAAAGAAAGAGATTTAGGGGTGGTTCTAGATAGAAAACTATCACCTGAGGACCACATAAAGAATATTGTGCAAGGAGCCTATGCTATGCTTTCTAACTTCAGAATTGCATTTAAATACATGGATGGCGATATACTAAAGAAATTGTTCATGACTTTTGTTAGGCCAAAGCTAGAATATGCAGCTGTTGTGTGGTGCCCATATCTTAAGAAGCACATCAACAAACTGGAAAAGGTGCAAAGACATGCTACTAAGTGGCTCCCAGAACTGAAGGGTAAGAGCTACGAGGAGAGGTTAGAAGCATTAAACATGCCAAAACTAGAAGACAGAAGAAAAAGAGGTGATATGATCACTACATACAAAATAGTAACAGGAATTGATAAAATCGACAGGGAAGATTTCCTGAGACCTGGCACTTCAAGAACAAGAGGTCATAGATTTAAACTAGCTAAACACAGATGCCGAAGAAATATAAGAAAATTCACCTTCGCAAATAGAGTGGTAGACGGTTGGAACAAGTTAAGTGAGAAGGTGGTGGAGGCCAAGACCGTCAGTAGTTTCAAAGCGTTATATGACAAAGAGTGCTGGGAAGACGGGACACCACGAGCGTAGCTCTCATCCTGTAACTACACTTAGGTAATTACACTTAGGTAATTACAGGGTTCAGTTCTTGCACCGGTAATGTTCATTATCTACGTTAACGATCTACCAGATGGAATACAGAATTATATGAACATGTTTGCTGATGATGCTAAGATAATAGGGAAGATAAGAAACTTAGATGATTGCCATACACTTCAAGAAGACCTGGACAAAATAAGTATATGGAGCACCACTTGGCAAATGGAATTTAATGTGAATAAATGCCATGTTATAGAATGTGGAATAGGAGAACATAGACCCCACACAACCTATAAATTATGTGAGAAATGTTTAAAGAATTATGATAGAGATCTAGGGGTGGTTCCAGACAGAATACTATCACCTCAGGACCATATTAAGAACATTGTGCAAGGAGCCTATGCTACACTTTCTCACTTCAGAATTGCTTTTAAATACATGGATGGACAAATACTAAAGAAATTGTTCACAACTTTTTTTAGACCAAAGCTGGAATATGCAGAGGTTGTATGGAGCCCATATCGTAAGAAGCACATCAACAAACTGGAAAAGTTGCAAAGACATGTCACTAAATTGTTCCCGGAACTGAAGGACAAGAGCTATGAGGAGAGGTTAAAAGCATTGAATATGCAAAAACTAGAAGATAAAAGAAAAAGAGACGATATGATCACTATGTACAAAATAGTAACAGGAATTGATAAAATTGATAGGAAAGAATTCCTGAGACTTGGAACTTCAAGAACAAGGTCATAGATTTAAATTAATGAAACAAAAGTGCCGGAGAAATATAAGAAAATTCACTTTTGTAAACAGTGTGGTAGACGGTTGGAACAAGTTAGGTGAGAAGGTGGTGGAGGCCAAAACCGTCAGTAATTTCAAAGCGTCATTTGACAAAGAGTGCTGGGAAGATGGGACACCACGAGCATAGCTCTCATCCTGTAACTACACTTAGGTAATTACACTTACATAATTACTTACATACATACATATACATACATTCATTCATTTTCTTTTACAGTATTTGAGCTCCTAGAGAAGGGTGAGGTAATGGAGATCCCAACAGACACTCCACTAAGTGAAGACCAAGCCTGGAGCTATTTCAGAGATGTCGTCCTTGGCATAGAGTATTGTAAGTACGACGTATTGTGACACATTAAACTGTAGTGTTTCTTGCTACTCCTATGTCATACCTTGCAGTACATTGTTTAAGATGTGTAAATATCTCGGTGGCAGCTATAATAAATTTTAACTTGTCCAAGTCATGAAAGTACTGTACATACAGAACTTTCATATAATTCCTGAGCTCTATCACTCATTTGCTTCCTTAGGCCTGTTCTCCTAAATGACAGGACCATAAATAAGTCATGCCAGATAAACAATCACTTCCCAGCATAGATCATAGTAGAGGAAGGGGGTAAGACTAGAGAAAATTATCTATCCTAGAATAACCAAGTGATGCTTGGTCTCTGCATCATTATCCAAGGCTGTGATCAGATGTAATTACCTTGGATTCCCAGCTCACTCATGACACTGTGCAGATACTGTATCTGGTTTCTGCTCTGCCTAAGGGTCACCAGAATCCATCCCATACGATTATGCTTATGTCATAAGGCAACCATTCAACTCCCCAGATGGTTAAAACACATAGGGCACATATCACTTGGGGTCACAAGAAAGTTAGATTTTTATTTTGTAATATTCTTGATCTTGGAGTGTTCAGTGGGGGCCTGGAACTGGCTTGGCCAAGAAGACAGCAGGTTCTGGAGGATCATGAGGATAGCTAGCACCTACTCTGCCATGGATGGCTAAGTACGCCAAGTGGCAAGACATGTAATGGTATATCTTGAGGTTATCTTGAGATGATTTCGGGGCTTTAGTGTCCCCGTGGCCCGGTCCTCGACCAGGCCTTCACCCCCAGGGAGCAGCCCGTGATAGCTGATTAACACCCAGGTACATATTTTACTGCTAGGTAACAGGGGCATAGGGTGAAAGAAACTCTGGCCATTGTTTCTCGCCGGCGCCCGGGATCGAACCCGGGACCACAGGATCATAAGTCCAGTGTGCTGTCCACTCGGCCGACCGGCTCCTCGGTGGTACACCCGGCAAACACCTGGTAAGCCATACCTCAATCCTTGGTAAATTATTAGTAGATCCCAGGGCAATCAACAGGAGTAGTAGACACTTTTGGTATACTATTCTCCATCTACCAGATACATCAAACACAGATCAACAACAGATTCTGATGCTGCTATTTTTCCAAAACTGCAGTTGGAATAACTAGAACCACAAGAGACATGTCCTTTAATGTTAACTACAAGGAAAAGACACAGAGGTCATTACTAGGCAACCAGTACAATCAGAATCTTGCTTCTTCCAATTTGAATTGCCAATATAAAAAAAATCAGAAATCTCGTATAAGACATCAAACATCCACTGTGAGTGCCAATATACCTTTATAGTATGTACCAGATATGCTGACTCTCACCCTGAACATAGACAAAGACCATACTTCATGCAAACAGTTAAAAGCTACTGGAAGTATCATAGTATCAGTCAGTAAACAAGCTTACCATTGTCTAATTTTTGAAAAGGCACTTCAGACAGTGTTCAGGAAAACAGCAATTCAAAATAACATGTCTTAAAAGAACACTTTTGCCTGAACTAAATACACAGAACTGGGAAGTTTCCAGTCAAAGACAAAACAAGAGCAACAAAACTAACCATATGGTCCCACCAAACTGCTACAAGGTTCTAAAAATATTATATGAGCTGTGGTTAGTTCGTGTATCTGGGGTAAGACGAGATACTACCACCTAGTGGTAGAGTGAGTGAGGAATTGAGACTGGCTGATAGGCATCAATTGGCATTCATGCGAGTGATGTCATCTGATGTGCCTCCAATACCAGTACTGTACCTGTACATCTTGAGTGTGCAGATGTGGTACCTGTATAAGGGGCTCAGTGGTGCTAGTTCCTGTATGTGAAACTTGTCTGATGCAGTTTGTGGACTTGGTAGGTGTTCAGGAAGAAATGTATACCTATGGCAGTAGTAGAATGACTGCCTCTCAAATATAATAATAATGATGATGATAATAATATTAATAATAATAATAATAATAATAATAATAATAATAATAATGCATATATTTATATATAAAATTGGATAAACATTTGGGGAGGTCATTGCATTGTTCAAGACCCTTAATTTCAAGGACTTTCTGCTTTGGTCAAGTTGCACCTTTTAGAATATCAAATAGATATTTTTGTTGTGTGATGCCCATGTGTTATGTTACAACCCTCTAGTTGGTCACGATCAGTATTACAGTTCATAGTTTTACAGATACAATATAGAGTACACTTCAGTGACTTGATATTTAATATATTCGATGATTTCAGTAAGAGTGCTGAATGCTGTCAGGGGTTTGAGTTTGTGGGGATTTATGAGAAGTTTTACAATTATGAAACAAAGTATTGCAACATTCAATAAGCAAATAATTTATGGCAGCAAGCCAGAAGGTTGACAGTGTAAGATAATCACAATGTTTTCTGCATCTATGAGCAAAAATCATTTGTATTTCAATTAGGCACAGTTCAGTATTATCAAAATGGTCTTTCAAAAGTGTTTACAAATCTATTAATTAACGCATTTACTTGAAATGTTTGTAACACAAACAAGTGTGTAAATATTTGTTAGAATTGCTGTGTTTGTTTTGTATATTACATTATATGGCAACTGTGTTTATCAGACATACATTATATTCAAAACCTTTACAAATTCTGCCCTGGGAAAGGTGATAAAGATTGACAAGATTTGAGAAATATTGCCCTTAAAGGGTTAATTCAATTTCATTTGTGAAGTTTTAATGTACTTTTTGGGGCTCCAATTGTTATACTTATAGTTAGAAGTCTGTGAAAAAAAAGTTATTCTATATACTGTAATTATAATTGAATGAAATCTTGTTCATTAGTAAATAAATATGATTAATTTTCCCTTTTAATTGAGCAGTGCACTATCAGAAGATTATCCATCGCGACATCAAGCCATCAAACCTACTCCTTGGAGACAATGGTCATATTCAGATAGCGGACTTTGGGGTATGCAATGAATTTGATGGGAAAGATGCCTTTCTCACCAACACAGCCGGGACCCCAGCCTTCATGGCTCCAGAAGCGCTCTCAACATCACGGCACAAATATTCTGGAAAGGTTAGTTTGTGTGTGTGTTTTAGAAACGGTTTTATATACAGTTATGTTTATGTACTGTATATACACTGTATATTATGTTTCTCTTCCACTGCCCACTAGGCGGGAAACTAGCCACTGGACCACCTTGACTTCCCTCCAAGTCAGGGTGGTCCAGTGGTAGCGTCAGTGGCTGGGATTCTCTTGGTTGCGGGATCGAGTCACCTCAGAGCTCCTGTTGATTTTTTCTTTTAATATATATATATACTGCATATTATATTTTTCGCCTCGTTGTTTTCCTCCCCGCCATCCTTCTGAAGATGTATTGATTAATATGAAAGGATTTGGGGAATTTCCTGTCTTACTTGTCTTCATGGTCAGACATTTTCATATGTATATTACAGTATATATAATATTATACAATATATTTTCATCATGGTGTTCCAAGATTTAGTGTTAGGACTAGTTAGGACTATATAACTTCAGTTCAGTTTGACAAAATATTGATTACTCTTCCAATGTCACTGTGACTTTTTCATTCATTATGTGACATATCCATCAATAGAAATAGGAAGATTATTAGAGATCTTGTTTATTTTTGAAGGTTGAATAATGTTTCCTAAAATTAATGATCAGTATTCGATTCATGAATCAGACGCTTGAGTTTTAATGAACAGTGTTCTTCTGAGCAGGTTATTCTCCTTCTCCCTAAGCTATGATCCTGTGTTCATTGGGAACACAGGTCAGGTCAGACTGGACAATGGTGCACTGCATGTTACACAGCACGGTACACTATGGTGGTAGTAGTAGTAGGCATCCATCAGTCTCAGGAGACTATGGAGTTGCGCTCTGGTTGTCGGTCTGGAGTGGCCATAGTGCACCACGGTCTGGAGTACCCATAGTGCTCCACGGTCTGGAGTACCATAGTGCAGTGCACTATGGTACACTGCACAGTACACTGCACGGTACACTGCACAAGCACCACGGGTAATTTTTAAAACTGCCCGTGCAGCCCAGTGGTTAGTGTAGTTGACTCACAAGAGATTTGTGCCAGGTCAGATTCCAGGGCAGGATGAAACATTTGAGCACATTTCTTTACACCTTTTTGTCTGCTTACCTAGCAGCAAATAGGCTCGTTGGAAATAATTGACTGTTTTGAGTCGTATTCTGAGGATTTGTCAGTGTGGTTTCCTGTGTCTAACAATGGGAATTAAAATAAATTAAAAGGTTGTACGGTATAGCATTTGGAATGGAGAAAGTTTGTACAGCAGTTGACTTTTATATATTGAGGGTGTGCAGTTTGAAGAGTTTACGTGGGTGTCAAGGAATAAGTTTCTGTGCTGGTGATTTAACCCTGAACAAAATGTAGTACTGTATTGCAATGTGTTTGGACTAACAACTGGAGTTGCCAGGTGAAAGAAATTTAATTCCTTTAATTTCAGAAACAAGATGTTATGTAATAGCAAAGAAACGACAAAATCATATTGTTGAGTGACAGGAACTTGGGCAAGAAAAAAAAGGCATGGCAATTGAAAGTGAAGTGAACCTAAAGTGGTTGGTTGTAAAGGATGTTGGGAGAATTGCAATTTTTGGAAGAAAAAAAAAACATGCAAGGAATTTTAGCAGGAGCCAGAGAGTTGTTAAAGAATATGTTTTGTACTATTTTATATATATATTTTTTTTTCACAAGAAGAATTATCTAATTCTTCTTGTGATTACATTTAATGTTTACTGGAAAATATATGTACAGTATTACCAGAAGTTTTGTAGCTTAGAGGAAATTGTAAGGAAGAAAATGAGAGAAGAAAATCTTGGAGTATATAGTAATGTGGGCCAACTCTTTTATATGACCACGCTCCTAAGTGTTATGTATAGGTTCCCAAATTAAGTAATTATTTATGGCGAGAAGAGGTTACATTTTTATAAATTATACTACAGGGTATAGGGTTATATAAAAAACTTGTGTCAAGTAAGTTGGTAAGTTTTTAATGTTGTATTTAAATATAAGTACTGGTAATCCCTTTTGAACATTTCCTATTGACTCCTTATATTTCAGGCAGCAGATATATGGGCAATGGGTGTCACTTTGTATGCCTTTGTTTACGGTAAGCTGCCATTCCACGACGAAAATATAGTGGTGCTATACGACAAGATTAGAAGCTCTCCTCTTTACTTCCCACCTGTGCCGTTTGTCTCGGATGATCTCAAAGACCTAATCTCATTAATGTTGGAAAAAATTCCTGCGAAAAGAATAACACTACCAGATATTAAGGTAGAGTTGTGTGTGTGTGTGTCTACACAGTTTAAATAATCCTTCTATATATGTTGTTACTTCACCTTCATTAACAATTGGTAAGCAGTCTTTTAAATCGTATATATATTTCTCTCGCCATTGTGCTCTAGTCTCCAACTTGCCCACATTCATGTGGTGTCAGTTTTCCTTCCAATAGAAATGTAATTCTGCTTTTTTTTTTTTTGTCTTTAGCACCATCATATATTGTTCATATTGACATATTGTTCTCTCTCTATAGAGAATAATGTCAAGGATGAAGATTGATATATTGAAACATTACAAGCATTTTTAATTTAATGAATGAACATTACATATGAAAACTTTGTGTACATACAGGAGCATCCTTGGGTCACAGCAGGCAATCAGTACCCTTTGCCATCAGAAGAAGAAAACTGTATACTTATTGAGGTTACGGAAGAAGAAGTTCAGAGTTGTGTGCGCTCCATCCCTAAATTAGAGACACTAATCCTAATTAAATGTATGCTCAAGAAACACAGCTTCCAGAATCCATTCAAGATGAATGTATTCATCAAAGAGCAGTTTGCCCGTACAGGACGGTCTCACTCGGCGCCTGGTTCGTATGAGTTCTACTTTGACAGGTATGGGTTATGGTGGTGGTGGTAATCGGCAGCTCACGTCTCCTCCACTCTGCGCCCTGCACTGCACGCCTTTGTTGCTCTTTGTGGTGTAGTATAGACCCAGCAATGTTTCCCATGCTGTATACGTTTATGTAACTTGGGAGCTATTACATAAAAATTACCATTGTCCGGTAAGATATTAAATTTTCACCCTTATGAATTTTTAAATGACACTGCATGTTTTCAAATAATCTATTTATCTTACCTGGATCTGACCTGGAGGGGGTTCTCGGAGTTGTTCTGTACGAACAACTCTCATTCTGTTCTCGGAGTAAAAACTCTTGACTTAGGAGAGTTTGGTCCAACAGACTGTTTTCTTGGAATGGCCCGCAGCCTACATATCCACTACAACCCAGTTGGTCTGGCACATCTTGTAGTATATTGTCTAATTTGTTCTTGAAAATGTCCACTATTTTCTGGCAATATTTCTTATAGCAGCTGGGAGGATATTGAACAGCCATGGACTTCTGATGTTCATACAGCACTCTCTGGTTGTGTTTATGGCAGCTCTACTCTTCACTGGGTAGAGTAACTGCAATAGGCATGATCTTCCCACTTATTTGTGCATTTCCCATCATATCATTTGCTCCAGCTCAAAGTCCAATTTTGGACTTGGCCATCAAGTATTTTCCAAGTACAGTATATATTACCTGATGCCTTGTCTCCTTTCCAGAGAGTACATTTTGAGAGCTTCAAGATAGTCCCAATAATTTAAGTATTTTATCATGTCTGTGTGCTGTATAGGTTCTCTGTATTTCTTCTATTTCAGCGATCTTTCCTGCTCTGAAGGGGAAAGTGAGCATCAAGCAGTGCTCAAAGTGGGACACCACAAGTTATTTGAATATGAGCATTGTGGTAGGATCCCTGGATTTGAATGTTCTCATAATTCATCCTACCATTTTTATAACTGACAATATATTTATTTGGTTATGCTCCCTAAATGTTGGGTCATCAGACATCATTATTCTCAAGTTCTTTACATGTTGCTTTAGTACTATGGGTAGATCTGATTGTGTCTTGTACCCAGTATTATGTTTAAGGTTTTCGTTTTTCCATATCTAAGTACAGTGCCTGGAATTTATCACTGTTAAACATTGTTATTTTCTGTTGCCCAATCAAAAACTTATTAAAGTCAGCCTGTAGTTCTTCAGTGTCTTTTACACAAGTAATACTCATGCTGACAATTCACCTCACACATTGCTGTGCTTGAAGTGATTAAGCTATGGTCCTGCCTGCCAACTTTCAATCAACTGGCATACAGATTCTTGAGCCTACTGGGCTATATCAAATCTACATTTAAAACTGTGTATGGAATCTGCCTTCACTATATCACTGCCTAATGGCAGTGGTACTAGAACTGTGCCCTGAGGTACAGAGCTTTTCACTGTGCTTGGATTAGATTTTGTTTGATTGATTTACTCTTTGCATCCTGTTTGATGAAATTTAATACCGGTCATTCCTATTGATCTCATTTTATGTGCGCTATCACTTGATGGTCACATTTATTAAATGCCTTCGCAGAGTCAGTGTCTACCACATCTGCATTTTGTTGTTGTTCTAATGCTTCCATGATTTTGTCATAGTGATTGAGTAACTGCAATAGCCATGATCTTCCCGCTCTAAATCCATGTTAACCTGGGTTGTGAACATCATTGTTCTCCATAAAACTGGAGATCTAACTCTTGATCACACCTTCAAAAACATTTATTGTGTGTGATGGTAGTGTGACTGGTCTATAATTTTTAGCCAATGCTTTGTTGCTTTGGATGCATAGAGCCAATGCTTTGCTGCCTCCCTTGTGTAGGGAAGCCATATCTGCTGATTTAAATGCTTCTGGTATCCAGGCTTTTTCTCTACACTACACTGAGCACTCGTGCTACTGGCGCTGTACATTTCATCGTGAAGTTTTGACATGAATTAGACTTGTTTAAAACATATTTCATGATTACTGTATTTCATTATTGTTTTTGTTAAGTGAACATATTTAGGAGTACAGTAACATAAGACTTCACTATTTGAGGTGTGCTCCTGAGGAGTATACCAGAGTGAAGTATACCATGGGTGAAGTATGCCATTTATACCAGAGCTATAAAAAGCCATTTATTCAACCATGAGACATTTAAGTTTTACTTCAAAATTAATAAGTTTTGCTTTTTTCTTAGCAGGGGCATAACTATTACTTGTCAGATGTTTGTCATATTCTTATGTTAAAAACATTAATTAAAAAAAATATTAGGCTAAAACTTCTTAATAATTCATTATCAATGTACAGTTCAATTAAATAATAGTGTTACACTTGGCATGTAACAGTTCCTATACAGTATGTGAAATGTGTGTAACTCGGTAAGATATAGCAAGGTCTAAGGGTATTTGGTATTTTTGTGAATGCTGTAGAGTCTAAACCTGGTTGAATGAAATGTAGTTGACGGAAAGATTGGATGGACTGGAAAGAATTCCATTCTGGTCAGTTGCAATATAAATGTATTGGAAAAATTTTGGTGAATTTGTTGAATGTTTGCTGTACCAGAATGCAATGCCAAATTAACACAATTTTTGCAAAATATTTATCTGTACTGTGAGAGAATGTTTGCTCGAAGTTGAAGGCCAGACATTTGGAGCTAGCATCACCCAAATCGGCAGAGGGAATGGTCTGGGGTACGGGATGAACATAGGCTGGGCGGGGGTCTACTTACCCACCAGAATTAATAAAAAAGAAAAGTGTGCCAGGGTCACATTCACACCCCGATGAAGATTTTTGGCCCTGTCCACCAGCTACACAGCTAAATATTTTCATGAACTTAGACAAGAAAAAACTTACAGTAATATGCACAATTATTCTCTGATCTTGGGAAAATTAACAGAAATTTTGTGCTGTCAATAATTTGCACAATCTTGCATAAAACAGAAATTTTTTCCACAGTGTCAAAGGTTTCTCAAGCCATGGGGCTTTAGTAGAGTAAGAGGGGTAACTATTGTTTTTTTTTAGTATTTCACACCACTAAGATTCTCTCACTGGCGACCATCCACATATTAGACAATTATATTTTTATGAGACAGACAGAAAGAGGCAAACCTAGACACACAAAGTAGGTTGATGGATAGATGAGTAGGTGGACAGATAGAAAGCTAGTTGGATAGCTAGATTGATGTACAGATGGATAGACAGACAGATGAGAGAGCCAGCCCCAGGCAATACTGAGTAACCCCTAGTATATAAATATATTTGTATACTTGAGCAGCATTCCTTTAAACATAATTTGTTTAAATATGACTTCATTGCTGTTGTTGATGATCTTGGTGTAAGCTTTCTTTGCTTCTATTAGTATCTAACCCATCTTCCTGTTTAGATAGTACTTTTTGTAACTATGTGAACCATTGTACACATACTGACATAATTGACAATTAGATAGAATTTGTACAAGTCACTTTATAAGGGTCTGGGGGGCCTTCCTGGTTTGGTGCCTTCTTTTGATAATTACTTACTTATAAGAGTCTGGAAAAAATAAAGCCAAAAGCCACACGGAAATATTCGTAGGCCTAGTACAGCACACACATGTACTATATTAGGCCTCAGACATCATGCATTAATAACCTAGGGTGATTAGGTTAGTTTTATTAACATAAATACAAAACCTTTTGTTTTTTTGTTTCTCCAAATTCAGTAGTACCAAATTTTTACTTTCTAATTTTCAATTGCATCATTGTATGCACGATGGTCCACACTGTTAGTATAAGTACCATCAAAATGGGAGGATGGGCTGTAGTATCAGTATTAGGAAGACCAATCAGATTACTTATGTGAAATTCACAAAAACTACAGCCAGCAACTGTATTTAAGTACATGAAAGTTTTGACCATAATTCTTATGTGAGAAATGTTTGGCATATTCATAATGATTTGGTTTATGACAATATCTAAAATAGCCTCATCACAACAGTCCCACACACACATACTGGACCTCTCATATTTTTCAAGGACCACTGGTCAGACTCACTTTTTTTTTTTTAACCCCTTCACTGCCCTTCTCTATTAGCTTGTAAATACAGTACAAAACTTAAAAAAAAAATTATAATTTTTTTCTCCGTGTTGTTGCCCTTTTGCACCATGTTTGCCTTTGTGTTTTGTGGCTGCCAAATTATATTTTCCTATTATTTTTAAGCACAGTATTTTACTACAGTGTACAGTTTGTGTGTACAGTATTATCTTTTTTTTTTTTTTAATTTAGATGGTGAGAAAAAATAATAATTAATTTCAGAGTAAAAGTATATAAATCACCATTAAATTTGTACCATATTTCATATTATTGTTGTTTAAGATATAGGGTTAAAAATAATGTTAATTTCAAAGCTAAACCTTCATCAAATGCTAAGATTAGTTTTTATATAGTGTTTGCTCTTCTAGTTATGGATGGTATTAATGACAATTTTTTTTTTTAAATGCACAATAATCAACTTGCCCATTGTTCCGACACAGGAAGAGGTCGCTCGATACTTCCCTCCCAGCAGTAGACGAGTTGGATGTTGGCGGGGAGGATAGATGATGTGGTGGGCTGGCAGATACAGTACAGCTGTAGACCCGACTATTCATCAAGCACGGCATGTGGTCAAATGAGGCAATAGGTGGTGCAGTTGCTTTAACAGGTGATACAGTGAGAATTACATCAACAGCTGCAGTTAGCAAGTTAAGATATTTAATTCCAGACATCTATACTGTAATTGGCATGAAATGTCATATAAATAAAGTCAAAATTAAGAGATGGTTTAGTGGCAGATGCTATATGATGGCTGCAGATTGGTAAAAGATACTCTAGCGGGAAAATATTAAAGGATTTACAATGATAGTGTCTCAACATTAGTAAAAAAAAAATTCTGAAATTGAAAATGTATGGATATGGAAAATATGTTCTACTAACTAGACTTCTGCAAAACCAAAGGAGAAGCAAACTTTTACCAAATGGCATTTTCATTATTCACTGTATTACCCTATTTAAACTTATACGGGTGGGTAGTATCTTAATTTTCTACACTATAAGTTTATACTCTTTATAAAGTGTTTTTAAATATATACTATACTGCAATGCATTTAAGTGAAAGCAGATATTGGCAATATTCCTCGTGTACTTTCATGTACTTATAATGCACTAACAAAAGTGTCTAGTGCACTAAATATTGTCAAGATGTGTACACAACTCTGCATGTAAGAAGTGGTGCCAAGGTGTCAGCTGCCGTAGCTGATGGCGTCTTTGATGTTCCTGGCTTGGCTCGTGACCTTCACCATGTGTGATTTATTGTTCCAAGTGCACAACTCACCAAAATGGTAATCTTTATATTAGCTGACAACTTGTAACCTACTTCAAGAGAAAAGATTTTTATATTTGTATTCATTTTAGGTTTATGTGGTATTATTAATTGAAAAAAAATTGCTGAAAAATTTTATAATGAATATTTTCAAGTGTTATTAAGAGTTTTCAAGAGATTAACATTTCTTTATTAAGTTAAATATTTTACAAGTTATGTACCTTCAGTCTTTCATATTATCATTAAAGATTTATTACTGTTCTGCCATGTTCTGTGGCATTTAAGTGGGAATTTACCAAACACAAATCTATTTTGTGCCTAGATTGAATAATATATTGATCACAAAATTGCTTCAATATGATGTGCCATGTCAGTACTGTACTGTAATTGTCACAGCTGCGTGACAATTATATTACATTTGTCAGGCTTATAGTATATAGTCGCAAGCTATAATAGCAGGGCTATTATATTGAAAGGGCGCAAAGATGTTGCGGTTGAAAAGTGTCGCGAGAATCAGGGCTTTGAGCCGAGACTTTCCGAATAGTCTGTCGAGTACTGTTCACACGACAGAACTTTTATTCTTTCCAAGATGTTGATGATGCATAATTTCTTATTACTTGAAGATTGCATTTTTAATGTTGTGCTAGTTTATAAAGACTAACTCGGTGATATTCAAGTACAGTACACTGTTTTTGGCTTAATGTTATATACATTACGGATTTGAGACAAACTGTACAGTCTCTTAATTATTCTGTGATTTTTCTGATTAGCATATTTAGAAGATATTAAGTGTTCAACCAGCTGCAGACCACTTAAGATGTTCCATGAAACTACCAGTTGTGGTAGACATTTCAGATTTATTTTGGTCAATTTTAAAAGTGATCCCTTTGACAATATAGTGATATATAGCATTATATAGACACAAATGCTGAAATAAAGTAAATGGGAAAATTCAAAAAGCCAAACACAAGGTTTGCTTGTAATTGCAGTGTTGAACATGTTAACTGGGGCTGCAGTTATGGATAGATGTTTGTCTCGTGGTACAAGATCCAGGTCCTAGCATGCAACAGCTCAGCCTACCTGTGAACTGAATTTCAATTTCTATGCAAAACAAATATTTCAAGGCTGTCTTGCATCTAACATTATATATGCATATATTAACTTTAAAGTATTATTACATTTTGATTTCCCCATTCTTTGTTCAGTGATGTGTATATACTGTTTAAAGTGAAATTTAACAAAATAACAATTGCTTTCTAAATAGAATAAAGTAAAGGTGTGTGCAAACACTTGATGGTAATTATAATAAAGTAGCATGATTTTGGTAATATTTCTTTAAATTGTGTGAATATCAAAGATATAACTAATGATTACACTTTAACCCATGTACTGTACTGTGCGTTAGTTTAATATGACAATCCCATGGTGCACAACCCACCCCCCTCATTTTTTCTTAGTGTTAAAATCTCTTCCCTGATCATGGACATATAAAAAAACTAAAAAAACTAAAAAAAAAAAAAAATAAACTTTGGCTGCTGTGAAGTGGAGAAGTTGGGGTGACATCGCAGAAGCCTGGGCACTCGTGCTGAAGACTCCCGAAGCCGGTCCTACGGGTGATTCAAGGCCCGCGAGTTGCCAAACTATTACCTTGTTCCATTTTTCACACAGTTTCTAGTGTTTTTTATGTTCATTTATGCACAAGGATGTCATTTGTGATTTGTAAACAGTAGAAGGTGCATATTGTTCCAAGTAATAATGATAAGTGTCACTAAAGTGTCCACTAGAATTTGTCACAATAATCTTCAATTTTCAGTTTATATACATAGTTTACACACACACTATATTTAAACAAAACAACAAAATCAGTACTGTACTTTATGAGTGTGATAATCACTGAAGCAGTCAAAGGTGTACAAAACCACTTTGCATTCTACACTTCAGCTACACACACACATTTTTGCTTCCTCTCTTCGTTTCATGTGCTTGCAAACAGCACACACACGTTTACCTTTGTCACACATTCCCATACTTGGCATGTAACCAAGCTTGTGTAGCGTCTTTGTAACCCAGTCTGCCCAGAGCAGCACGAGGCCTTGTTGGCGCAGAAACTCTTTGTCACAACACTGCTTTCCTAGCCAAACTTCACAATTGTGTCAACAGAGTAATATAAAAGTACAGATTGGTGTAATCAGGCAAGAACCACCAAATGCATGTTGAAACAGTTCAGCACTGTTACATCTAAAAGGTGAAAAAATAAATTTTTGGTCCACTTCCACAGTTTTTCCCGCACATTCCAGTGCACCAATCATCATGTCACACTTATCTACTAATCACACATTTATATATTGTAGTCCATGACAATTTGGTTTATGCAATTTACCATGTGGTGCAAAGTTCACTTTGTCACTGTCTATAATTCCATCAGTGCAAATTGTTGTCAACATATTTACTGTGTCTGTTTTTCCAACACAGAATTTTGTCGCCTTTTCTGAGCTGCCAATCACCCACTGAAATACCAATATCAAACACTGGCATTCCTTTATGTGACTTTACTGTGCCACAGACTAAAGTCCTATGTTTAAGCAGGAACATAGCAAGGGGATGGTATAGTAATTGTCAGTATACAGAATATCTTCATGTCCATGAGCAGTTTTACCACACTGCCAGAAAACATGTGAGGATCGTGACCGGGTATGTCCACATCAGTACTGGAATTTAATATCTATCACTATTCTAGTTTCACAGTCACAGAGCACAATGAATTTCAGTCCAAACCTTTGCTATTTTGATGGGATATACTGTACTGCTTGAAAGCAAGACGTCCCATGAAAAGAACCAAGATATTCGTCAATCACTACATTCTGCCCTGGTACAAAAAAAAAAGTTGAAATTTTATCTTGGATCACTGAACACTTTCCTCATTTTCCATAGTCCATTGTTTTAAACCACATTTTAATTGTTTTCAAAGTGTAGACACCTTAGAGGTAGCAGGAACCTGTCACGTGACATGTTCGTCTCGAAAAATGGTGTTAGAACAACACTTTGTTTCAATAATCCTGTATGACTTTTCACAATGTTTCAAAATACACAGTGCAAGAAAAACATACATTTCAGCTACAGTTCTTGCTTTCCAATGTGCAAAACATGAAGCTGGTAACAAGCCATCTGTAATGAGTTTGTACTGTGTACCGGTTGCTTTCGTCAACAAGATGTTTCATGAAGGGCTCATCAAAATCAGACATAAAATATTCACCTTCACTCATATCACCAGTATATGGGAAAGTGTCTTAACACCAACATCCATATCAAGTAAGTTTGTATTTCTGGCACAAAACTCTCTCAATCTTCTCACACAAGTACTCAGAGTGCTGCTTGAACTAGTGCCAACACCAATGCTCTGTATTCTCATAAAACTGTTGGCAAGAGAAGAAGCTCTTCTACATTGTACAGACTCCTCACAAACAGTTAAAGTTGAGGCCACACTGTCCTCATTGTCCTAATGACTGGACACACATCAGTGATTGGCAGGAATAGCAGATGGCACAAGTGATGATAAACACTGTGGCAATGATGTTTATGTGGGACTGGCAAGATTCGTGTACTGTATGCATTCACTACTGTTCTCATCCATGTCTGTATTACTCATGTCTGATTGTTATGTTAGGTCTTTATCTGGTTTTGGTTGTTCAACATCACTTTCTGGGTCCTCTCAAAACAATACATCGTGTATATAATCCTCCAAGACTAGTTTTTCAACCACGCGACCCAGCGGCGACCAGGAGCTGGAAGCACGTTTGTCAGCCATGGTAACTTTCTTGAAACAAAGCCTACCCTTTCCCATGGGCCGGTCGGCCGAGTGGACAGCACGCTGGATTTGTGATCCTGTGGTCCTGGGTTCAATCCCAGGCGCAGGCGAGAAACAATGGGCAGAGTTTCTTTCACCCTATGCCCGTTACCTAGCAATAAAATAGGTACCTGGGTGTTAGTCAGCTGTCACGGGCAGCTTCCTGGGGGTGGAGGCCTGGTCGAGGACCGGGCCGCAGGGACACTAAAAAGCCCCGAAATCATCTCAAGATGATCCCCATAGGCCTTGGAGGCCTATGGGGCATGCTGGAAATATTTTTGAAGATGGCAGACATTGACTGGAGGCCTTAGATCTCCTATTGTGTGTGTGTATATATACAGTATATACACACACAAATATATAGCACACACACATACACGGTTGGAACAAGCTAAGTGAGAAGATGGTGGAGGGCATAACCATCAGTAGTTTCAAAGCATTATACGACAGAGTACTGGGACGATGGGACACCACAAGTGTAGCTCTCATCCTGTAACTACACTTAGGTAATTACATACACATACATACCCCAAACCAGCAATTCAGGAACCCCAGAGGGAACTGCAACACCCCCACCTGCTACCCCCCATAGGAGCCCCTCCCTTCCCCTAAACAATGCCCAACATACTACCCAAATCCTCTCTGCCCCTCACCCCCGGCCTCCCCATCCCATGGTCATCTTCTCGCCCTAAGCAGGTCCAGGCAAGATCTAAGCCTTCCATCTCCCGCCTCGCCTCACCTCACCTCCACCCAAACCCCTGATTGCACCACAGGAGGATGAGCCCTCACCCCAGGCACACCCAGCACCCCCTACCCCAAGCACTCCATGCCCCCCACCCTGTACTTTTTCTTGTTCCAAGCAGGCCCAGGCAAGATCTAAGGCCTCCATCCTCCACCCCACCTCCCTCCAAACCCCTGGTAACTACCCCACAGGAGGAATGCGACTACCCAAGTACCCCTGCTCATGGAATGGCTTCCTACACCAGTGGGGAGTATGGGTGAAAATGGATATAGGAAAGTGAGCTTTAAGGTAATATACTCAAACATCGATGGGATTACTAATAAAGTAATGAACTGGCATAAAGGGCACAGGAAAAAAGCCCAGATGTAATAAGACTCGCAGAAACAAAATTGTCAGGAGTCATAACGGATGCTGTGTTTCCAAAGGACTGCTAGATAGTAAGGAAAGAGGGGGAAGGGAGAGGAGTAGTGGCCCTACTGGTAAGGAAGGATTGGAGTTTTGAAGAAATGGAAATTCTGGGCTGTGAAGGATTCAGAGACTACATAACAGGAACTATGACTATGGGTTGACCGAAAATGATAGTAGCAGTCATTTATAACCCTCCGCTAAATTACAGAAGCCCCAGACAGGAGTTTGATAGGAACAACATGGCAACCATTAATATAATAGAGAGCAGCTTTAATTGCCTGCAGGAATGGCTCCAGACTCTTAATCATGGGCTACTTCAACCATGGAAATATAGACTGGGAGAATGGGGAACAACGTGGAGGTGCACATACATTTAGAGAAGTGACAACAAGAAACTTTCTGAGCCAACATGTCAAGGGACCCACAAAAATGAGAGGCAATGACGAACCAGCTACACTCGACCTGATATTCACCTTGAATGAGTCAGAAATAAGGTAAGTCAAATTTGAAGCCCCCCATAGGAATAAGTGACCACAGTGTATTGACATTTGAGTATCCGGTGGAGGTAGAGATAACCTATCAAAGGATGGGCTCTGAAGGTAAAAGACTAAATTACCGAAGAGGAAAATATGATGAGATGAGGATCTTCCTAATGGGAATCCCATGGAAAACAGAACTCTGAGAAAAGATTATACAGGATATGATAGACTTGTCACCCAGAAGGGCCAGGAAGCTGCAGATAGGTTTAGCCCTAAAGGAGAAAATGAAAAGCAATAGAAGAATCCATGATTCAAACAGGAATGTAAGGTAGTGAAGCAGTTGAGTACAAGAACATGGAGAAATTACAGGAATAACAGAACACCAGAGAGCAGGGAGAGATACCAGCGGCCAGAAATGAGCACCTCAGATTGAGGAGAGAAGCAGAAAAAACAGTATGAAAATGACATTGCGAGTAAAGCCAAGACCCAACCAAAACTACTCCACAGCAACATCAGGGAGAAAACAGCAGTGAAGGAACAAGTGATGACACTGAGAAAGGGAGAGAACAGAAACAGAGAGAATAACAAGGTGTGTGAACGCAACAAGAGATTCCTGGAGGTCTTCACAATACAACAACAAGAAGCCCCTGCTCTAAATGAGGAGGCGGCAAACCAACCTTGGAGAAATTTGAGCTCACCAGTGATGAGGTCAAAAGGAATCTGTTGGAGATGAATGTGACAAAGGCTGTTGGGCCTGACAGAATCTCACCATAGATACTAAGAGGGTGCAGAAGCACTAAGTGTGCCACTCTCTATTTTGTATAACAGGTCACTGGAAACAGGAGACCTACCAGAAAGCTGGAAGACAGCTAATGTAGTCCCAATATACAAGAAGGGTGACAGGCATGAGGCACAAAACTACAGGCCAGTTTCCCTAACTTGTATACCATGCAAGATGATATAGAAGATCATGAGGAAAAGACTCATAGAACATCTGAAGGGAAAGAGCTTTGTAACACACCATCAGCATGGGTTCAGGGATGGTAAATTGTGTCTGACAGGCTTAATAGAATTCTATGACCAGGCAACACAAATTAGGCAAGAAAGAGAAGGGTGGGCAGACTGCATTTTCTTGGACTGTCAGAAAGCCTCTGACACAGTACCCCATAAAAAACTGTTACAAAAGTTGGAGAAACGGGCAGGAGTAAAAGGTAAGGGGCTCCAGTGGATAAGGGAGTATCTAAGCAACAGGAAACAGCAAGTAACTCTGAGGGGGAAGACATCAGAGTGGCGAGATGCCACTAGCGGGGTCCCAAAGGGCTCTGAACTTGAACCCATCCTGTTCCTAATACTGTATATGTAAACGATCTTCCAGAGGGTATAGACTCATTCCTTTCAATGTTTGCTGATGATGCAAAAATTATGAGAAGAATCAAGGCAGATGAAGATAGAGACTACAGGATGACCTGGACAAACTGGAGGAATGGTCTAGAAATGTCTTTTAAAGTTCAACTTAGGAAAGTGTAAAGTAATGAAATTAGGCGAAGGGAGCAGGAGGCTAAACACAAGGTACCATCTGGGAGATGAAATCATGCAAGAGACAAATAGAGAGAAATATCTGGGGGTTGATATCACACTGAATGTCCCCAGAAGCCCACATCAAAAGGATATTATCATTGGCATATGTTAGATTGGCCAACATAAGAACTAACTTTAGAAACTTGTGTATGAAATCATTCAGGACCTTGTATACCACTTCTGTAAGGCCAATCCTGGAATATGCAGCTCCAGCCTGGAGTCCATACTTAGTTAAACACACTTTGGCAGGACCAAAGACCCAGAGCTTTACCCCAACAAGCACAACTAGGTGAGTCCAAGACAAAGTTAGAGAAGATTCAGAGGTACACCACCAGACTAGTCCCAGAACTGAGAGATATGAGCTGCGAGGAAAGGCTACGGGAGCTAAACCTCATGTCCCTGGAAAACAGAAGAGTAAGGGGGGAGACATGATAACCACCTACAAAATTCTCAGAGGAATTGACAGGGTGGACAAAGACAAACTATTTAGAAAACGCAGAATGTGGACAAGGAAACACAGGTGGAAACTTAGTACCCAGATGAGCCAAGAGACATTAGAAAGAATCTGTTCAGTGTCATAGTAGTTAACAAATGGAATGGATTAGGCAGTGATGTGATGGTGGCAGACTCGATACACAATTTCAAATGTAGATTTGATAAGAGCCCAATAGGCTCCAGAATCTGTACACCAGTTGATTGACAGTTGAGAGGCAGGACTAAAGAGCCAAAGCTCAACCCCCCGCAAGCACAACCAGGTGAGTACATACATACATACATTCATTCATTCATTCATATTGTACCAACACGCTCCATGTTGTTGTCCGGTGCACCACATGTCAAGCGCTGTATTGTGCCATGCTCAGTACATTGGTTAAACTTCCCGCAATATATAGAATTTCATTCATGCTTTCAATTTTAATCTAAAGAGAGTGGGAAAAGAAAATGCCGAATGGCAAAATATGAGAAACATAGATTTAAGATGGTTGTTGAAAATATTTTTCTAAAAGTAGTTTTGTTGATTTAATTAAAGCTTAGTATATAAACAGAAATTAGCTACCATTTTCCAGAACATGTAATTTCCATGTGAAGTATTTTGTAAATAAAATGCTCCTATTTCATACAATCCAGATTATATCTTTTTATGGAATATAAAAACCTGTTTGTAGGTAATCAATGGGTCGGCATTAATCATGAGCTCACTTCCAGGGTAGAAGCCCTCATGAATAGTACTTTTCTTCAGCTATATTCACACTGGCTAAGTTCCTGGCTATTATAAACCCTTAAACTTTCATACTCCTCTACTTTAATATGTCTCAAACACTTTGACTTCTCTGGTTTTATTCTGTTTCCCAGATTACATAACAACATCAATTTTAATTTATTTCCTTTGTATTCAGGCAATATTATATGGTGAATTTTAGATAAATCTACTTGGACTGAGACAAAATATTAGTACTTTCACAATGCCTCTTGTATATACCTGTATGTTCTTTTACCATATTGCATTTTGTTGCAGCAAGTAAATAATTGCTTCTTTACATTTCTTAGCATTAATAAGCATGCAATTTTTTTTACTTACATTTTAAGCAGCACAGTTTGGATATGGAAAGGTAATACATGTTTTTATTTCAAGGAACGACATGTATCTTGTGATGCTCCGGCATAGCTGTATGTACAAACCACTAGCTGTGTATTAGGTGTTAATTACGTGGACATCCTTCTTTGTTTGTGTGTACAGTATTTATAGAAATGTTTTTGTAACCTCATTTACTTGTAATAATGAGGATGATTCCACACAGCAATACTAAAGACAGGGAATTCAACCTTTGTTAAATATTTAATGTTAAAAATTTAATCTGGGTAATCGTTTACCACTTTAAACTTCTTACTATGAAGTACTGTACTGTACAGTCAGTGGTTCAGACTTGTAGTGCTAAATTGTCTCAGGCTATAGTAGCATTGCATTTCACTATGCAAACTAAATGGAACTGTAAAAAATATAAAATGTAACTTCTAAAAGCATAATATGTTGTACCATTTTTCCCAGCCAAGAATGAATTGCAGTAGACGGCCGGTTCTACATGGGGATGTATTCCTTTTTAATCCCATGCAAAACTGGATCTCATAGTAATTGTTAAGAATTTTATGGAATAAGTATGATGCGTTCCAGACAAAGACTTTTAATAAATAAATTTTTTTTAAATTTATGTGATTGTAATGGTTATTTACACTTTACACAATGCACGGTTAAATTAATGTACAGTAATGCTTTTCTGCATACCGAAGATTTATTAGCACGATACAGTACTGTACATCACTAAGCATAAAATTTATGCTTAGTTCTCATTGATTTTATGCAGTTGAGTTAAAACTTTGAAACTTTATACATTCACATTCAAATATACAGTATATGGAAAAATAGAGTACTGAGTATAATAAAACACCCTTGTTTTGGGACCCCCCCCCCCCATCCAGTACCACCTTGTAGGGCATCTACGACTCTCTCACCGGCCTACTGAAGACAGGGGCCAGAATCCTGTTTCCTCACTGAGAGAAGGGTAATAGACATGAAAAAAAAACAGGAAAAACTCATGAAAGAGGGTCACAAACACCCAGAGAAATGTTTATGATAAACAAATACCAAACCAAACAATTATTCACAAACAAGCAAAATAACCACCCAACTGCTTTTTCCCTCTCGCCACCAGATGGCAGCACTAGTTTACCAGGGGTGTGGCGCCACCCAGCCCATCACACGAGCCTGAGCAACTACCTACAACCCATGGGTAAGCAGCAAAACAGGAGGGAAAAGGGAAATGGGGATCCACCAAGGATGGCTTCCCCATCTCCCTCCAGGAAGAGCCATTACATTATTTTCAACACTATTTCAAGAGTTGTAGCACTGCCTTAGTGGCTTCCCATGGCTTCTCCTTCATGGTACCTCACATGAGGAACCTTGCAACACAATCTTAATACTGTATGGAAAACCTGAAATAGAAACCGTGTATTAAGTCAAAGAAAAACTTAAGGGGCTTACCTCTGTGAACATCGCCTCACTGGACACCAGACCCAAACGGATGAGGGAAGCACTTAGCAGACCTCACTTACTCCCAGAATCACATTGGCAGTAAGGAACATATAAAGCAGGTGAAACTTAATCTCAGCATAAGTATAGCAAATTTACAGGTCAAGAATTTGACAAAAGAAGGGGATTAGAAAGGTAATCCTGCTACTCATGTCACCTACAGAAGCCATAAACAGCAGCCACTGGAAGAGAAGGCAAAAATCAAAGGGCCTCATTAAAAATAAATTTAAGTGACCAACCAACATACGTGATCAAAAGATTGACAAGTCCATCAAAGGAGGAAGGCATAGAGGAATCCCAAATGACAACCTGATGTTAGACCAAATCAGACAACAGCTGGAACTGTACAGCCATTACTAACAGTCACATCAAACCTTACAATTTCTTCAAAACTCGGTACTCAATTTAAGTCCTCAGCACAGTGTGAATTAATTAACCCTTAAACTGCTCCTGTAGCCCTCAAGCAATGGGGGTTTGGTACACCTATTGCCTGTGAGAGATTTAATCTGCCCCATAATATTAAAAAGTCCTAAAGATCATTCAATACTATAGACCTCTGGCAATTATTTGCCATATCGGAAACATTTTCTGAAAGCACTAGTTTCTGTTTTGTGAATAAGTAAAAAAAAATTGCACCATGTCAGGTGCATCACCATCCATTGGCTGACTCCAATGTTAGGAACCACCGACATCATGTGAAATTTCAAAGACTTGTGAACTTGAAAGTAGTGATGAGGAGAAATCTATTACCTGTACTAATACTATAGTTAACTTGAAAATTAATGATCAGAATTTGACACTTTCAACACTTCTTTACCTCACTATGGCCAAATTATAATGATTAGTGTTTTATTTTTCCCATCAGAAATTTTTTATGTTCATCAGGAAATAGACCTAATTTAGGGTGTTCAGTTAGAGTATTAAACTTAATTCCATACAAGGTACATTGTGTAAATTCTTAAATGAATTGCTACTCTTCCTGCTTAAATCTTGCAGAATATTTAAAACCACACAGAAAATTTAGTACAGTATATGATGGAGGAGCAAGGAAGCGAGGGTGACTGGTGTACGTGGGTGGAGCCAGTGATTGTATGAGGCTGGAAGGAATGGTAAGTGGTGAGGGGCGAGTAAGTTAAGTGCTGTTGACTTGTGTTCTTATAGGAAATTCCCCAAGGGAAGGACAAATGACTTTATATATTAAACAACTGAATACATTTATGGAAAGATTTTGGATACAGAGTAAAATATAATGAATACAGTGGAACCTCGAGTGACGAGCGCCTCAAATTACGAGCATTTTGAGTAACGAGCGTGCCGATCGCTGACAATTTGTCTCGTTGGCGAGCGCTCGTTTGATTAACGAAAAAACCACATGGTGCATTCCACTGCTTCTTGAACATTCTCAGACGCCTCTGATGATGCAAATAATTTTTTTTTTTTAAGATGCTGGGATGTAAAGGGGTGACTGCTGTGATGTTGAAAAGCATTGAATTTTTTTGTAGAATAAATGAAAAAAATTTGAAAAAAGAACACATGTCAAAAAGGTTCGTTCAGTGTTTGTCAGGTAGGCTGCTCCATATTTCTTTAAAAAAAAAAAATAATTGAACAAATTTGAAAAAAGGAAAAAGTCATAAAAGTTCGTTCAGTGTGTGCCAGGTAGGCTGCTCCATTATTAATAAATAAATGAAAAATACAAAACAAATTGATTACATTTGAAACAAAGAAAGATTGCCATAATGGAGCATCCTACCTGACAAACACTGAACAAACCTTTATGACAGTTTTCCTTTTTTCAAATTGGTTCAATTTTTTTAATTTTTTTTAATTTTTTTTTATTTTTTTAAGAAACATGGAGCAGCCTACCTGACAAACACTGAACGAACCTTTTGCTATAAAAAATGAAAAATAAAAAAAAGTGAACAAATTTGAAAAAAGGAAAAATGTCATAAAGGTTCGTTCAGTGTACATCAGGTAGGCTGCTCCATTATTTAAAAAATCGAATATCATATTGATGTTTTTCGGTGGTGGAACGGATTATTTTTATTTCCAATATTTTAAATGGGGAAATTCGTTTTGAAAGACAAGCATTTCACATGACGAGCTCGGTGCTGGAACGGATTAAATTCGTTAATCGAGGTTCCACTGTATATGTAGGCACAATAATGAATCCATGAAATTGGTGGACGAAGCAATTATATTTTCTAACACAAAAGGAAACAATACGGAGTAGTACAAGAATTTTACCAACTGAATACAAGTCAGTCGTACTGCTTGTCGAAAATCGATTTTGCTCAGAGGGACTAACTCCATGTTGCCTATTTCCCAACAGATAAAGTCTGTGTCTGTCTTGTTGGTCTATATCTTAAAGGTCCATAATGGTCATGTGCATAGGTATATATTTCCCAAAACTAGGGAACGGAGCTTAAGATTAGTTACCCAATTTAACTTGATAACTTATCCTAATGTCAAATATAGTCTCTCTGCCCACCTGCTTGATGGGGTTCTGAGAGTTCTTCTACTCCCCAAGCCCAGCCCGAGGCTAGGCTTAACTGGCCACAATTGACCCTACAAGTCAAGGAGGGGATGGGATCAAATTACTGGCCAATCTACTACTAGTGTCAACTTCTTCTAACATACGGACATTTTTGGAGGTAATAATGTTACCAAACTGTACATTGTTTACATGAATGCATATTCTTCCCATATAAGCTGCACTTAATACAGTGTGTTACAGTCATTTTCTACATTAATCTATCAATGTTGTTTGCCTCGATTAGCTTTAGATCACAAAAGGAGCAGATGGGGTGACAAAGGTGACTGGTGGTGGTCGTGGGCAGTCATCACCATGCTCCTATTGCTTGTGGCCGGCAAAACATCCACTCCAACACATTATCACTACTGCCTCCATCCCCCACAGATACAAGGCTTGTAGGCAGGGCATAACAGAGCTAGACCTCACTTTCCAGTAACCCCCCATTAAGTACAAACTGTCTTCTGACTGTACATGCATCAATGATATGATGCTCTGTGATCATCTGATGCCCTACATTTTGCTGGCTGTAACCAAGTGGAGATTTTGATGTTGCTACATCAAACAATGGGAAGTCACATGGTGGCATTGGTGATGGGGTGGTGGTAGGCTCATGGTGGTGAGGGTGATGGGGTGGTGGTAGGCTCATGGTAGTGTGGGTGATGGTGGTCGTAGGCTCATGGTGGCGTGGGTGATGGGGGTGGTGGTAGGCTCATGGTGGTGTGGGTGATGGGGTGGTGATAGGCTCATAGTGGCGTGGGTGATGGGGTGGTGGTAGGCTCATGGTGGCATGGGTGATGGGTAGAGGTAGGATCATGGGGTGGTGGCAGGTGGTTCCGATGCGAGACTCGTGAGAAGTGACACTGCGAGATCCGAAAAATGCCAACTGGCAGGGTAAGCCAAGAACCCAAACCTGGCAGCCGGGAAAGAACCAGGCAGGGGCAGTGCAAAAGCAGGGAACTGAACATGGACAAAGTCCAACCTAGCCTCTCTACTCAGAGAAAACCCCAGCAACATCAGAGGCCCGAGACTGTTCAACATGCTTCCACTACACATAAGGGGCATAACTGGCCGACCCCTCACAGTGACCAAGAGAGAACTGGATCAGCACCTCCAAAGGAAACCTGATCAACCAGACCGTAAGTAA